>NW_028270146.1:76448305-76698085 GCF_037043375.1 Chiloscyllium plagiosum
AAAATCCACTTGGGACTTTGTGTGGGATCTTTCAATGCCCAACTCGCAAATATATTAAGGCTGTACCCAATGTGATGTGTGTCAGATCACACTGCTTCATCTTTAACTCCATGGTTAGTGGAGTGTTGTAGCCTAGGCCACGGGCTTTGCCAATGGCTGGCATCCCCCAGGTGCAGGATGCTATAGATTATCCAGGTCATGTTCAGAGCACCACATTACAATGCAGCCGACTGCATCAAGAGAAAAAAGGTTCCGGTCCATATAGTCATTGGTGATCACCAATACCACATCTCTGCCAGATACCCTCAGAAATCAGAGATTCCTCTTGCTTGTCAGATTGATCCTCCACTTTGCTCCAATGCTGACTGTTCTACCCATCGTGTGCTGAAATGCTCCAGTGCAGTTCAACATTATTTCAAGGAACAACACATTATATGACTCAGCATTCCACAGCTGTCTGGGCTCAACACTGAGTTCAACTACTTTATATTATAACCTCTTCCTCCATCTTATTCTGTGTACTTTTGTTTCTTCCCTTTTGTTTTGCTGAATTGATCTTCAAGCTGCTCCTTTCTTTATTCCTTCATGTTGCATTCAGACATCTTGATGTGGTGATTTAAGCTTCGTTTGGATACAACCTTTGTTTCTCCACTATATCTGTTATCACATTCACAGGTTGTTACACCATGAAACCTTTCATCATCCCTGGCCTCCACCCGCTCACAGATCTTCTGCTTTAATCTTCTTCCTCCCACTCATCTTCAAGCAGATGAATGACTCTTTCATGTCTATTTCTCTTCAATTCTGATGAAAGACCATTGACACAAAATATTAATTTTCCTTCTCTCCAAAGTTGCTGTCTGGCCTGAGACTTTCTCATCCTTACTTTTATTTGTTATTGTAGATTTACAGCATCTGCAAATAGTAAATTTATTCTTTAAGACTTGAGCTCCACAGCTTATCCATCCTTTGTCCCATTTTAACTTTCACTGCTGTCTAACTGAGTGCTACCCCATCCCAATGTCCAGTGTGTCCCAACATCCTCTCATTGCTCAATATGGGATCCTAAGTAAACAAGCAGGAGGCTGAAAGAAGATAGCATGCCAGACAGCATCAGGAGGTGGAAAAATCAATGTTTCAGGCATAAACCTCTCCACCTCCTGATGCTGTCTGGCTTGCTGTGTTCTTTCAGCCTCCTGAAGAAGGGCTTATGCCCGAAACGTCGATTCTCCTGCTCCTTGGATGCTGCCTGACCTGCTGCGCTTTTCCAGCAACACATTTTCAGCTCCTGCCTGTCTACTTTGCATTCCAGCATCTGCAGTTTCTTTGTCTCTCAATGTGCCCTCACATCCAGAAAAGCCTTCAAATTGTTTAGAATGTTCACTTTTATTTAGTAAGAACAAACTGAACTAACATAAACAAATCAAAGCATTTCACTGTTCATATCTACCGCACCTTGGTGTCAATTAAATCCTTCCTGCTATTCTGTGCCTGATTCTGCTGCACTCTATCATATAGAAAGTAGTGTTCCTCCTTCTCAATGTTCTCATTATCCACTTTCTCAGCTCTTCAGAATCGATATCACTCCCTTGCCTGCTCCAGTTCTTCAGAACACAACAAGCAAGTACCATTTCTTCTCAACAGTTTTAGATTCCCCAGACAGATTCAAACACCAGAACCTCTCCTTCAGTATTCCTATTGTCTGATACACAGGACCATGGTTGAAGAATAGTCTGCATTGTATCTGCAGTCGGTTTCAATCGGGGAAGGTTATGTGACCCAGTCATAAACTACGGTTTGCAGAAGGTAACGCACATCTCGGAGTAACCATCTTGGTAAGGCTCTGGCCCTTGAGAATATGAGCACTCTCAAGGTGACAGACAACATGCAGCTCCAAGGGTACCTGGCACACAATGTTAAGATGCGATACCAATGATCACAGATAACTTGCACGTTGATGGAAGGGAACCCTTTTGTATTGATAAAGTCAACTACAGCATGAAATGGGCCTATCAACACACTTTGTATACAGTCTATAGTGTCTTGAATCTGGGAGAAGCCATCTTTCTTTCCAAAGCCGACTGTCAGGCTGCAGCACCGACCTCTACCCTAAGGAAGTGAGATGAAGCTTTGTTTCTCTCTCCTCAGTTGTTAGCAGACCTGCTGAGTTTCTCCAGCATTCTCCTTGCTTCTTTCGTATTGCCTGCTTGATCACTTGTGCCCAGTTATAAAGAAACAGTATGTGAAGCATGCGTTTATGGTTTGATGTAAATTTGGCATGCTTTGACTACAAACTAAGGAAGTTACTTGTATACATAACCAAAGAAACTGGGTTGTTTTATAACCATGACAATTTCTATTCCGTGATCTATGGCAATTGCAAATGTTGGCTTATGGGGTACAATGGTATTAAAGGAGGAAGCAATGAAATAAAGTCATTTATAAGTTAAAATAAAACTGATAGGTTTAGGTTTTGTGTTTTTTAACATCTATGGCAAAGAGATAAGAACTTTATTACAGCCCAAGAGGGGAATAAATGCCTGAACCACTCAGTCATAAATTCAATAAGGGTAGTTTGTCCAATCTCTGAAAATCCTAATTCCCAAATTCTGCTAGCATAAAAAATCTGAAATGCTATACATATCTTAAAAACCCAATAGGAGGATAATTTAAAGTGCAGTCTTGGTTGAAATTTTTAAACACCCAGCAAATAAACTACTGACAGCAGTATTCTCTGTTGTTCAAGACATGCTGCAAAGTCAGCGCTTAAACAATGCAATGTCAACCAAAGAAGCTGTTTCTGCAAGTTTTATTTAGGCCAAAAATAAGAGACAAAATATGCACCATAATTTTAAAGAATTAGTTTTCATCAAAAAAAAACAAGCTTCCCAAAAAGGAATGCCTAAGATCTTACCCTAACTCCTGAAACAGGCAGATTAATTGCTTGTTTCATTACAATAGATCTTATTCTGTACTTGACTATGCACTTGACTTTTTCAGTTGGGAAGCAAGAGAACTGTGTGTGGGCTTCCACCAAATAAACCTCGTGCAAAAAATACAGACACTATCGGCAGCAAAATGACCAAAGGTAACAGTTCGTTATGTTTTCAGACAAATGTTAAGCAAGGCACTAATATAATAAAGAGGAAAAGATACATTTTCAGGAAGATTATCCAAGAAAATCAACTAGTATTAAACTCAGAAGCACCTAATTGCAGGAATGTTATACACATTTTTAGAATAACTCTGATTGTTGTTTCTACACTTCATAAACTTAACGTTTTGATATTCTCAATTGAATGATCTGTTCTGTAGTAGTTAAACTCACCGGTTTCCTGGTCAGATGGTTCAATATTGTAACCATAGCCAATTAAAGTGCGAATTGCTTCACGTAAACTGTCTCTGTTTGACTTTTTGGTTCGTTCATCAAGGAGGCTATATGGCACCAATCGAGGGTTCCTTTTGTTCTTGATATCCTACAGGAAGTGACAGGCAATATTACCACACCAGATTTTTATGTATATTTTTATAAATATTTTCATTCATTTAGATTTTAATTTTATGGGGTGCAAACACAAAATAATGTCCTCGTTTATACCCAAAGATTCATGTTAAAACATTTTGAAAGAATACTCTCAAGCCTACCTATTAATGACTGTGAAACAGTGGTTCATGTTAAGTGGTTCATTTTACTGCACAATGAAAGCATGTCATGTTTGTGCTGATGCTCTAAAAGAACTAGGATTCTGGGTAATCCAAGATGGAGGACGGGAAAAATTTCTGGCTGTAAGAGCTGCCCTTTTTTTGAGGTATTTTAGATGCTGGAGGTGATTTCCTCGAATTCCAGGGGCAGCAATTATTGTTTTATATGCGGTTGCATTGTTTTGGAACTTTGGAAAAAAAAGTCAGAACAACAGTTTTAAAAGGGAGAAGAGCAGACAAAGGAAGCACATGGTGAGGACAGTGCAGGAGAGAGAGAATGAGTGAGAGAGAGAGAGAGAGAGAGAGAGAAAACCTGCACGGTTACTGTCTTTGCTGGTTTTGAATTCATGTATCACTGGACATCGGAGTGCATCTGGGAAAATTAACAAACAGTGAATTTCACAACTAATCTTGGAGGAACCGGTTTGGGCAAAGTTCACAACACAGAATCAGATAACTTAATTGTTGTTTTAAGTCTGTCCAAGAAAAAGGCTGTATTAGTGAGTACAGTGGGTTCTTTCTTGATTATATGATTTTGGAGATAAGTCTCTTGATTAAACTTAAAATATAAGCCATAGCTATTAATTTAACCTGGTGCAGTGTTTTGTAGAGAAATAAGACGGTGTCATTTTCTGGGTCTGTAGATTGTGAAGGAGCAAAAATGGCCTTTGCAGTGATATGTACTTCTTGTCAGATGTGGGAGTTTAAAGAGAGTTTAAGGGTTACTGCGAATTATATGTGCCATAAATGCTGTTGGATGCGAATCTTATCAGATCGAATGGATCGGTTGGAGAGACAGATAGAAGCGATGAGGAATTTGCAACAGCAACAGTATGTGATGGATGGCAGGTATAGGAAGGGGGGCAACAGATACAGTCACAGAGATGGGTTAACTCCAGGAAGGGTAAGAGAGGTGGGCACCGAGGGCAGGAGTCTTTTGTGGATACACCCTTTTCAAACAGGTATGCTGTTTTGGAAAATGTATGGGGTGATGGATTCTCAGGGGAACGTAGCACGAACAGCCAAGTTTCTGGTATTGAGACTGGCTCTAACGCAATAAGGGGTACGTCGGCTTCCAAGAGAGCAATTGTGTTAGGGGATTCTGTAATCTGAGGTACAGACAGACGTTTCTGTGGCCAGCAGAGAAAAAGCAGAATGGTGTGTTGTTTCCCTGGTGCCAGGATCAAGGATGTCTCAGAGAGGGTGCAGAATGTTCTCACGGGGGAGAGGGGCCAGCAAGAGGTCATTGTCCACATTGGAACCAACGGTATAGGAAGGGAAAAGGTTGAGATTCTGAAGGGAGATTACAGAGAGTTAGGCAGAAATTTAAAAAGGAGGTCCTCAAGGGTAGTAATATCTGGATTACTCCCAGTGCTACGAGCTAGTGAGGGCAGGAATAGGAGGATAGAGCAGATGAATGCATGGCTGAGGATCTGGTGTATGGGAGAAAGACTCACATTTTTGGATCATTGGAATCTCTTTTGGGGTAGAAGTGACCTGTACAAGAAGGACGGATTGCACCTAAATTGGAAGGGGACTAATATACTGGCAGGGAAATTTGCTAGAACTGCTTGGGAGGATTTAAACTAGTATGGTGGGGGGTGGGACCCAGGGAGATAGTGAGGAAAGAGATCAATCTGAGACTGGTACAGTTGAGAACAGAAGTGAATCAAACAGTCAGGGCAGGCAGGGACAAGGTAGGACTAATAAATTAAACTGCATTTATTTCAATGCAAAGGGCCTAACAGGGAAGGCAGATGGACTCAGGGCATGGTTAGGAACATGGGACTGGGATATCATAGCAATTACAGAAACATGGCTCAGGGATGGGCAGGACTGGCAGCTTAATGTTCCAGGTTACAAATGCTACAGGAAGGATAGAAAGGGAGGCAAGAGAGGAGGGGGAGTGGCATTTTTGATAAGGGATAGCATTACAGCTGTGCTGAGGGAGGATATTCCTGGAAATACATCCAGGGAAGTTATTTGGGTGGAACTGAGAAATAAGAAAGGGATGATCACCTTATTGGGATTGTATTATAGACCCCCTAATAGTCAGAGGGAAATTGAGAAACAAACTTGTAAGGAGATCTCAGCTATCTGTAAGAATAATAGGGTAGTTATGGAAGGGGATTTTAACTTTCCAAACATCGACTGGGACTGCCATAATGTTTAAAGTTTAGATGGACAGGAATTTCTTAAGTGCATACAAGACAATTTTCTGATTCAGTATGTGGTTGTACCTACTAGAGAAGGTGCAAAACTTGACCTACCCCTTGGGAAATAAGGCAGGGCAGGTGACTGAGGTGTCAGTGGGGGAGCACTTTCGGGCCAGCGAACATAATTCTATTCGTTTTAAAATCGTGATGGAAAAGGATAGACCATTCTAAAAGATTAAGTTCTAAATTGGAGATAGTGGTGAAAATGTGTTGCTGGAAAAGCGCAGCAGGTCAGGAAGCATCCAAAGAGCAGGAGAATCGACGTTTTGGGCATGAGCCCTTCTTCAGGAATGAAGAAGGGCTCAAGCCCAAAACGTCGATTCTCCTGCTCCTTGGATGCTGCCTGACCTGCTGCGCTTTTCCAGCAACACATTTTCAGCTCTGAACTCCAGGATATGCAGTCCTCACTGTATCCTAAATTGGACAAAGGCCAATTTTGACGGTATTAGGCAAGAGCTTTCGAAAGCTGATTGGAGGCAGATGTTCGCAGGTAAAGGGATGGCAGGAAAATGGGAAGCCCTCAGAAATGAGATAACAAGAATCCAGAGAAAGTATATTCCTGTCAGGGTGAAAGGGAAGGCTGGTAGGTATAGGGAATGATGGATGACTAAAGAAATTGAGGGTTTGGTTAAGAAAAAGAAGGAAGCATATGTCAGGTATAGACAGGATAGATCAAGTGAATCCTTAGAAGAGTATAAAGGAAGTAGGAGAATACTTAAGAGGGAAGTCAGGAGGGCAAAGCGTGGACATGAGATAGCTTTGGTAAATAGAATTATGGAGAATCCAAAGGGTTTTTACAAATATATTAAGGACAAAAGGGTAACTAGGGAGAGAATAGGGCCCCTCAAAGATCAGCAAGGTGGCTTTGTGTAGAGCCACAGAAAATGGGGGAGATGCTAAATGAATATTTTGCATCAGTATTTACTGTGGAAAAGGATGTGGAAGATATAGACTGTAGGGAAATAGATGGTGACAGCTTGCAAAATGTACAGATTACAGAGGATGAAGTGCTGGATGTCTTGAAACAGTTAAAGGTGGATAAATCCCCAGGACCTGATCAGATGTACCCTAGAACTCTGTGGGAAGCTAGAGAAATGATTGCTGGGCCTCTCGCTGAGATATTTGTATCATCGATAGTCACAGGTGAGGTGCCGGAAGACTGGAGATTGGCAAACGTGGTGCCACTGTTTAAGAAGGGCGGTAAAGACAAGCCAGGGAACTATAGACGGGTGAGCCTGACATCGGTGGTGGGCAAGTTGTTGGAGGGAATCCTGAGGGAAAGCATGTACATGTATTTGGAAAGGCAAGAACTGATTCGGGATAGTCAACATGGCTTTGTGCATGGGAAATCATGTCTCACAAACTTGATTGAGGTTTTTGAAGAAGTAACAAAGAGGATTGATGAGGGCAGAGTGGTAGATGTGATCTATATGGACTTCAGTAAGGCGTTTGACAAGGTTCCCCATGGGAGACTGATTAGCAAGGTTAGAATACAGGGAGAACTATCCATATGGATACAGAACTGGCTCAAAGGTAGAAGACAGAGGGTGGTGGTGGAGGGTTGTTTTTCAGACTGGGGGCCTGTGACCAGTGGAGTGTCACAAGGATCAGTGCTGGGTCCTCTACTTTTTGTCATTTACACAAATGATTTGGATGCGAGCATAAGAGATATACTTAGTAAGTTTGCAGATGACGCCAAAATTGGAGTTGTAATAGACAACGAAGACAACACAATAGGATCTTGACCAGATGGGCCAATGGGCTGAGAAGTGGCAGATGGAGTTTAATTCAGATAAATGTGAGGTGCTGCATTTTGGGAAAGCAAATCTTAGCAGGACTTATACACTTAATGATAAGGTCCTCGGGAATGTTGCTGAACAAAAAGACCTTGGAGTGCAGGTTCATAGCTCCTTGAAAGTGGAGTCGCAGGTAGATAGGATAGTGAAGAAGGCATTTGGTATGCTTTCCTTTATTGGTCAGAGTATTGAGTACAAGAGTTGGGAAGTCACCCTGCGGCTGTAAAGGACATTGGTTAGGCCACTGTTGGAATATTGTATGCAATTCTGGTCTCCTTCCTATCGGAAAGATATTGTGAAAGTTGAAAGGGTTCAGAAAAGATTTACAAGGATGTTGCCAGGGTTTGAGGATTTGAGCTATAGGGAGAGGCTGAACAGGCTGGGGCTGTTTTCCCTGGAGCTTTGGAGGCTGGGGGGGTGACCTTATAGAGGTTTACAAAATTATGAGGGGCATGGATAGGGTAAATAGGCAAAGTCTTTTCCCTGGGGTCGGGGAGTCCAGAACTAGAGGGCATAGATTTAGGGTGAGAGGGGAAAGAGATAAAAGAGACCTATGGAGCAACCTTTTCACAAAGTGGGTGGTACGTGTATGGAATGAGTTGCCACAGGAAGTGGTGGAGGCTGGTACAATTGCAACATTTAAGAGGCATTTGGATGGGTATATGAATAGGAAGGGTTTGGAGGGATATGGGCCGGGGGCTGGCAGGTGGGACTAGATTGGGTTGGGATATCTGGTCGGCGTGGACAGGTTGGTCCGAAGGGTCTGTTTCCATGCTGTACATCTCTACGACTCTATGACTCTAACAAGCATTTAGCTTTAATTAACAATCTTTTGTCCAAATACCCTTGTAAAGACATTGCCAGGATTGAAGAGTTTTTGTTGTAGGGAGAGGCTGAAGAGACTGGATTTATTTATCCCCTGGAGAGTCAGAGGCTGAGGTGTGACCTTATAGAAGTTTATAAAATCATGAGGGGTATGGATAGGGTGAACAGGCGAAGTCTTTTCTTCAGGATAGGGGAATCAAAGGTAGAGGCCATAGGTTTAAGTTGAGAGGGGAAAGATTTAAAAAGGACCGGAGTGGTAACTATTTCACGCAGAGAATGGTGCATGTTTGGAGAAAGCTGCCAGAGGTGGAGGAGGCTAGTACAATTACATTTAAAAGGCATCTGGAAGCATACATGAATAGGAAGGGTTTGGAGGGGTATTGGCCAAATGCTGACAAACGTTTCCATGCCATATGACTTTGACTTTATTTGACCTTTACATTTGTTTTTCAAAGCTGTAGTGGATTCAACTTTGACCATTTTTTCTAGTCAGACACTCTGGCTCTGAATAATCTCCTATGAAACCAATGTGCTTAATGTTGGATTTTATTACAATAACCCACTTCATTTTGCACCCTTATGGGATTGTCACATGAAGCTAATTGAAACACTTTGTTATATGGTATGAGGCTTGCAGCGAGGCTTATGTAAAATTAGGTGCAACTGCATTACACTAACACACACAAATACACAACAATGTCACATGCACAACAGCTGCTATATCGGAATTTAATGGTGATGTTACAATGTTGTTGAGATCTAAGATCAAAGCAGATGATGAGCAATTCACCTCCTGACTCCCCAAATCTTGCCCACCATTTACAAGGTACAAATCAGTGGTGTGATGGAATACTTTCCACTTGCCCGGATGACTGCAGCTCCAACAACACTTTCAATGCTGGGTACATGCTAGACAAAGAAATTCATTTGTTTTGGCATCACATCCACAAAACACCTACTCCCTCCACCACCAACGCTCATTCATCAATAAGATGCCCTGCAGAAGTTCACCAAGACTTCTTCGACAGCACACTTCCACCTAGAAAAACAAGGGCAGCAGGTACATGGGAACACCACCACCTCCAAGCTACTCCCCATCCTGACTTGGAAATATATCCTTGTTCCTCCAGTGTCACTGGGTCAAAATCAACAGCTCAAAAAGTTCATTTTTGCCAGGTGGTCTCACCATACCAACAGAGTCTGAACAAGCATGTTCTTTCAAGTCATTCAAATATGAGCTAAGACTCTCTAGGAAAATAATCTTTATACTTAAGCAACTAGTAATACTACAAGCCCTATGTCATAGGCATGCTAGATCATACACATAGGTGATATGGGTACAGAAAAAAATACAAACGATTGCAACATGAATTCACGTTTTGATCCAATTTAAATAAGGACAATCAACCAAGTAATCTAATTGTGTGCAACACGTCAACTCCATCCATCTCAACAAACCAGATATCTTTTCATCCCTCACCAGATTTCTTCCAAGCCCTTACTGCAAGATTGCACTTCCAAAGGTATATTACATCATCAACTTTGAAATGAGACACACACACACACACACACACACATTGTTGACACATGGACCACTCCATTTGATATGTTCAATGTTCCTCAAAAATTGTCAGCAGTACAATAATGTACCATTCCAACACATGTAAACGAGACGAGGTGTTCCAATATTGTATACCTTCTCCTCATAACCCTCATGTGGTCTCACAGAATGTACTGTCCTTACTATAAAATTCGTGATAGTCAGGTGTAAACTGACTTGCCAAGATTCTCATAGCTATGCTAAATCTATTTGCTATTTCTCCAGACAAAGATCTATTCTCACCAGCAATTCTCATGTTTCGAAGTTAGATCCACAGAATTCTCCCCTCCCACACTGTCACCATTCAACTATAGTTCCAAATCAATTGCCATCCTGATGTGGAATGATTTCACCTTTCCTTCGGTGTCAGTGGATCATAATTCTTGTCCTTAGAGCAAATACTGTGGTGGTCCAAGCAGCTCACCACTATTCCCTCAAGGGCATCTAGGGATGGGCAATAAATACTGACCCAGCCAGCAAAGCCCGCATCCCATGAATGAATAGATAGATATGTACATACTATATTGTTGGAAAGAAGGGAAGACCTGATAGCAGAATACAATTAATGGACAGATAGGCATTTGTCCCATCTTAAAAGGGGAAAAAGTACAAGAGTTTGAGCCTTTCATATGAACACATGGGTTTGTGGGAAGATAAAATATCTTTGTGGCTAGGCTATATGATGATGCAGTGAACAATGCCCAAGAAATTGGCAACTGTGTACTTTTAATTATCTGTCACTCAGATTTCAGGCCAGATAACAGCCATACATTTTATGAAAAATGCTACTCATCCATTTATAATGACAGGCAGCACACCAGAATAACTATAAAAGGTCATGTTGTATGTCCAAAACGTTAAGTAAACATGTAGAGGCAATTATCTATATGCAGCCTTGTACATGTCATCAAAATAGAGTCCCCTCTCTTTAACGGGAAAAACGGTTTCACAGAACGCACACTACATGCGAGCCTGTGACACTATAGCAGTGTGAATAGTTAGCGATACTAATAAATTTCAAGACATCTGCCTGAACAAGAACCCAGGCCTTTGTTCTATCTGTTATGTGAGCTAATATATAGGAAAGCACTCAAAACATATCATACTGGCAGTGGTGCAGGACTCAAGAAACCATGTCAATCTTTCATATCTCACCTCCTTTTGTTTGATCTTAGTCAGCTTCTATGCCCCTGGAATTCTTTGCAATCACAGAATCACAGAACATATCTCAACAACGAGATTATAATCCAATCGCAGTGAAATTTGATTATTGTCTCCCTGGCAACGTACATTTAATTGCAGGATTGATGCAATGGAGCTACACACCATATGCTACTTCAATTACTCTGCATCACAATCACCTGTTGGATGCCATAGGTCCATCCTTGTTTGATTCTGTCTTTTGCCCAGACGTTGTGTGCATTTTCTGCCAACTTGTCAACCAGAACATCCTGAGCAGCGAGTAGTTTAATATCCGAAAGGTCCAGCGGAGCGGGCTTATAGCCATTCGACATCATGTAACTAAAATTAATTAAAAATCGAGATTTGCAAAACTACAAGTATATTTAGTTAATCAACAAAATATTTTATGCAGTCAGATAAAACAAGCAATATTTAATCAAAGAAAGCTAACCGGCTTTAAAAATATTTGATGATTAGCATAAAGCAGATTTCAGATCATAAGTATCATTGCATTCACTTAACTGGATGTGGTTATGTTTTCTGCACACATTGCTAGAAGGTCAACAGTGTAATGTATCATGCAATGTGGATTTAGTCACAGTTTGTTTTGAGGAAGCTGCTAATTCAAACACATTCGCCAACTGTCACCAACTGCTTAAATCCTTAACAAATAAACCTATGTCTTTTTATGTTAACCAACCCTTTACACATGGTTGACAAAATAACTCACAGAGGCACCATGTCCCCCCCCCCCCCCCCCTCAAATTACAGATGGGAAGTCCTTAACACTGATCCAGCTCCGTCAGAGTCAGCTCTCACAGTGAATAGGATGTCTGACCCATCTGTTTATTTTTTTTAAACCCCCACACTACCACCTAATTGTGGTAGTGCTTATTTTTCCCCAGCATCCATGGTGTGTGTGTGTGTGCAGGTGTGAGACACAGTGAGAGACACAAGGTGCCCATCTATTTATTTTTCTTCTCCTGTCTATTTTTTTCTTTTTTTAAGCACTGCCCTAACCCTTCTGTTTATTTTTTTTCTTTTTATTAAACCCCCACACTACCGCCTAACTGCGGTAGTGCTTATTTTTCCCCAGCACCCATGGTGTGTGTGTGTGCAGGTGTGAGACACAGTGAGAGACACAAGGTGCCCATCTGTTTATTTTTTTCTTTTTATTCTATTTTTTTTTTTTCTTTTTTTTTTAATTTAACCCCCACACTACCACCCCATCTGTTTATTTTTTTTCTTTTTTCTTTTTTTTTCCCAAGGCCAAGCCTCCTGTTTATATTTTTTCTTTTTTTGTGTGTGCAGGTGTGAGACACAGTGAAAGACACAACATGCACGAATCTTTATTCAAATTCCACCACCAGGAAGATAGGAAAACACCCGGGTGGCCACTGACAACACTGCCCTTCACATCAAAGGGCAGTGCTGTGTGATCAAAACAGTGAAGGGGAGGGGAGGGACTAAATCAAAATAGAGTTGGAGGGAGAAATGATGCACTCCACTCCCTGCGGCACCCACCTCTCCCTGAACAACTCCAGGGTGTTGGTCGACACCGCGTGCTCCTTCTCCAAGGACACCCGGGCTCTAACGTAACCGCGGACCCATCTGTTTATTTTTTTTTCTTTCTTTTTTCTTTCTCTTTTTTTTTGCTTATTTTATCCCCAGCACCCATGGTGTGTGTGTGCAGGTGTGAGACACAGTGAAAGACACAAAGTGCACGAATCTTTATTCAAAATACACCTCCAGGAAGATAAGAAAACACCCGGGTGGCCAGTGATAACACTGCCCTTCACATCAAAGGGCAGTGCTGTGTGATCAAAACAGTGAAGGGGAGGGTAGGGACTAAATCAAAATAGAGTTGGAGGGAGAAATGATGCACTCCACTCCCTGCGGCGCCCACCTCTCCCTGAACAACTCCAGGGTGTTGGTCGACACCGTGTGCTCCTTCTCCAAGGACACCCGGGCTCTAACGTAACCGCAGACCCATCCTTTTATTTTTTTTTATTTTTTTTATTTTTTTTTTCATTAAAGGGCAGTGCTGTGTGAATCCCTATTTATATATTTTTTTTCTCTTTTTTCTTTTTTGTGAGACACAGTGGAAGACACAAAGTGCACCAATCTTTATTCAACCCATCCTTTTATTTTTTTTCTTTTTTTTTCCCCTTTAACCCCCACACTACCACCTAAGTGCGGTAGTGCTTATTTTAGCACTCCTTTTTTTTTTTCTTTTTTTCCCAAACCCTAACATTCCTATTTAATTTTTTTTTTTATTTTAACCCCCACACTACCACCTAAGTGCGGTAGTGCTTATTTTATCCCCAGCACCCATGGTGTGTGTGTGCAGGTGGGAGACACAGTGAGAGACACAAAGTGCACGAATCTTTTATTCAATTTCCACCACCAGGAAGATAGGAAAACACCCGGGTGGCCAGTGACAAACACTGCCCTTCACATCAAAGGGCAGTGCTGTGTGATCAAAACAGTGAAGGGGAGGGTAGGGACTAAATCAAAATAGAGTTGGAGGGAGAAATGATGCACTCCACTCCCTGCGGCGCCCACCTCTCCCTGAACAACTCCAGGGTGTTGGTCGACACCGTGTGCTCCTTCTCCAAGGACACCCGGGCTCTAACGTAACCGCGGACCCATCCTTTTATTTATTTTTTTTTTCATCAAAGGGCAGTGCTGTGTGAATCCCTATTTATATTTTTTTTTCTCTTTTTTCTTTTTTTTTCTTTTTTGTGAGACACAGTGGAAGACACAAAGTGCACCAATCTTTATTCAACCCATCCTTTTATATCTGTCAGCCAGGGGTCCCTGATTGGACAGGGTTAACAGTCCTAATCAAGGAACTCATACTTTATGACCCACCTAACTGATCTCATTATAATCACTAACATTAATGCTTCATTAGTCTTAAAATCAGGAATAAAAGGCTAGTTTAAAGACAATCATGAAATAAATTATTGTTGATTGTCGTAAAAACTGATTTGGTTCATTTAAGTCCTTTGGGGAGGAAATCCACCATCGTTACCTGGACTCATTTGACTCTAGATCCACAATGCAGTAGTTGACTCTTAATTGCTGTTTGTGGAAATAGCACGGGGCTAATCCAGCAAACCCTACATCCCACGAATGAATAAAAATAAAACAGGAAAGCACAAGAGAAAGCATGCCAAATTTCTCTTTTGGTTTAAAGTGAAAAGAAAGCCTCTGAAGAATTTATTGCTTAAAATCATTCCTTTTGTAGTATTTAATTTTTTAAAAAAGGATGATAAACAAATGTATTTTACTTTCTGCCCTAAAAGCATCTTCAGAAGTTAAAACATTTTGACAGAAACATTTCACCTGAAGGAAGGTGAGTCAACTGGAGATTTGTACTGCCTCTTATCAGGAAGGTGCACTGGCCAATCAGAGAGTGGGAAGGCCATCAGGAGGACTTCCCTTGGAATTAAGACTCTGTGCAGGGGGGGTCTAGAAATCTCACATACAGAGAGCTAGTGTTCAGTCAGAAGCAGACAGTTCTTCGGCTCAGTAGTGTCAAAGGGGCGACTATTCTCCTTCAGAAAAAAACACCCACCAGAGTTGTAGGATTGTGGGAAGACTAGGCCTCAGGCAAGTCAAATGAAAGTAGGAGTTTTCTCAGGGTCGGCCACACTGGAATAGGGCTGCAACAGGAACAGCAGCATGGAAAATGATGGCCTTTAGCAGGATCTGTGGTTTCCTGGTGTCCAGACCTTCTAACAGGCAATGACTGCCTTTGATCAAGGGGTCTACTCCCCCAAGGTGACAAGCTGGCTGCACAGTTTCAGTTGACATGCAGACTGCTTCGTGCCAGGTCCATCTAGGAGCAGCATTAATTGGCAACCTTAGCGAGTTCTCTTATAATTACTGATCTGGTTTCGACTTAGTTAATCAATAAATTATCACAGTTTCTCTCTGGCAGAAAGCTTGTTTAACACTGTCCACACCTGGAAAAAAGTTTAAGCTTAAAGCAGTAAAATGTCAAATGTTAATCACAAGCAAGCAATACCTTATTTTAAAGAAATAGATTAAACCTTAATATTGCTTCCTTGCTCACCAAACAGGCAGCTTTACACTGTTCCAGCTGCACTCCAGGTGGGCTTTAAGTTTACTGCTATCCCTCCTAATTAAATGCCCTTTCTTCCTCCATTCTCACCACCAACAACACACAGAAGACTGCATTCAGGTTTTAACTTGATTACTTTGTTTTTGAGCTGTAAATGTGCATCTTGAATAAAATACTTGTACCACAAAAAAAGGCATGCATTTAATCCAATAGGTGGCATTGTGAACATAACTTTGCAAAGCTAACAAAATGGTAACTGACTAAATAATATAACAGGGACTGAGAGCTGCATTATGTTGTAAAAGAAAGCCAAATATATTCATCTATGAAAAGAAAACTTCTCAGCAACATTTTCACGACTGTGATAAACTTACTTTTTGGGAAGTTTCAATCTTTGTAAATCTTCTTCAGCTTTTGGTTTAATGTGAACCACATGGCAGCCAAAAGCTAGTAAGGTCCTGTGAAGATATTTCAACAAACCCCATGAACACCACCAACAAAATGGAAATAAATAGCAAAACAAAGTAACAAATAGATTTTCCTCTTTAAATACTGAACAAGATTTTTGTACCTACTTTAAAGTTTCAAGGGACATTTGTAAATTGTAGTTTCTCTCTTGTTCTGGTAGTTTATCAAAATTCACCAGACAAGGGTGCTGTCTCTTGTTGTCATCGCGTACCTGAAGGGAAGAGAAAGACACTTAAGCTAAATTATGTAGTCTTCATCAGTGGGTTGGAAGGAATTGAGCACTCGTCATTATTCAATGGCATGAAGTTGCCTCCAGGAAGTTTGCTGACATTTGAGCTCATTGAGGCCCTTCAGTGGTAAAACACAGCAACTCTGGGATGGATTTTCACAGTTCATTTTAACGCAAGATACATCTGGTATATTTGTCGCTGCCATCTTATTTCCTGGTTCGGATCTACGGTCGTGGTTGGTCTAGCAGGGCAGGGGAAAACCATTTCATTGTCTCACAAGACGACACTTTTTGTCTTGCACATGATTATTGCCTGATAACCTGATTGCCTGATAATTGCCTGATAACCACAATGAGTGGTGGGCCTGTGGAATTCATTGCCACAGAGTGCAGTGGATGCTGGACGCTAAATGTCTTCAAGGCAGAAATTGATAAATTCTTGATGTCACAAGGAATTAAGGGCTACGGGGAGAATGCGGGTAAGTGGAGTTGAAATGCCCATCAGCCATGATTGAATGGCGGAGTGGACTCGATGGACCGAATGGCCTTACTTCCGCTCCTATGTCTTATGGTCTTAAGGTTCAAGTTCCATTGGTACTGAAGGTAATGTTGCACAGAGTTTGAGGGACTGCAAAAATAATATCCTCAGCATTAACCTTTCTCAATTCCTTATAGAACATCTTCCCCAAGCTTTCTCCCCCACAATGTAAACAAAATATATTTGTTTATGTAAGTACATTTACCATTATCCTTTCCCCTCTCCCACCCCATAAAGAGGTTTTACTATGCTCGCAAAATATATTTTGAGAGCATTGTAAAACCTCCTTATGGGGTGGAGGAGGGAAAACGTTAATGGTAAATGTACTTACATAAACAAATGTATTTTGGAAGATTGATAAGTCTTTGGGTTGAAGCCTGTTAACTTTGATTCTGTTCTTGACAGTGCGAGATATATGTCAGCCACATACATTATGATATTCCTCACTG
This sequence comes from Chiloscyllium plagiosum, assembly GCF_037043375.1. Lineage (NCBI taxonomy): Eukaryota > Metazoa > Chordata > Chondrichthyes > Orectolobiformes > Hemiscylliidae > Chiloscyllium > Chiloscyllium plagiosum. The sequence goes on from NW_028270146.1 coordinate 76,465,404, forward strand.
GGTATGTCCCAGTCAAGGATTGGTGGACAACTGGTCCACAGTGGAATGAGGTTCTTCAGCCATGTGAACAACACATGATCGTCGATTGGCTGCAGCTCCTTGAATGGCGGTACTTCTGGCTGAAGTAAATGCTTCTTGCCTTTGTCATAATTTTAAGATTCAATCAAACTTAGCCTTGCCTGAAGCTTTTAATTCTGGCTTCACAACATTCCTTAGTCTGACACCACCTTTTAAATGACTTTTATGGCCTTGACTTCCCTTAATGTAACCACGGCTCATGGTGTCTGCCTGCTATCTCTGTCTTAAATTTGATTTGGGACCTCTTTTACGGATTCTCAGCACTATAGATTTTGCCTCACTATGAGTTTATTTTCTTCAGGGTTCTTGAAGGCTCCATTCTTTTAGCTACTGCCAGTCTGCACAAGCAGCTTTTATAAGATCCTTCAGACCTCCTCTGCTAGCTCCCTAGTTGTAAGATGACACAATGCCCATTGGCACACTGTTGTATAATGGATCTTCACCACAGCTCACGTTGATACAAGATACATCTGGCAGACACATTTGCAACCATCCTTCTCTTTCTTGGCAGAACCTACATGTTCCAGTTAGTTTGGAGGAAAGCCACTTGCTAATTTCATGAGAAGAAGCTCTTTTCTTAAACAAGATGTAGTTTATTGTACAATGGCAACAAGATACATGTTACATGCTTTTGACGGACATTGTTACAAAGATTATGAGGGAGACCCCAATGTTAGGTCTTACTTCTCCAAGATCCAAAGTTATTGCCCTGCCTGAGGCCCATATGGCATCATCATATTGGGTGATGCTTAAATAATTCCTCTGTGTTAACCCTTTCAGGACCTTGTACAATGCCAATGGTGGTAGGAGCTGGAACATGTCAGTTAGGGAGCATGACAGCTGTAGTTACATGGGTTAATGTTGATCATAGATAGTAGGACCTAATCTGTCAACACCCTTGGCTTATTGGAGACAGTGTCACCAACCTCCCCCTCCCTAACAACTCCACATTATATTCCATATGCCAAATATTTGTCCATTTACTTAACCTATCAATATCTCTCTGTAAACTGTTTGTATTCCTCTCACAACCATCTTTTCCACCTATTTTTGTGTCGTCTGCAAATTTAGCTACATTACATTCAGTTTCTTCCTCTGAGTCACTAATATATGTTGTAAACACTTGTGGTCCCGGCAGTGATCCCTGTGGAATGTACTGATCATAGATTACCAATCGGAAAACAAGCTCCTTATCCCTCACCACTCATTATTTCCTGCCCATGAGCCAATTCTCTATCTGTGCCAAGATACTACCTCCACTACTGTGGGCTCTTACTTTATGATTTTACCTTTTGTGAGGGTCCTTGACAAACACCTTCTGGAAGTCCAAATACAACACATCAACTAGTTCCCCTTTGTCCAGCCTTGGTGAGACTTCCACGGAAAACTCTAATAAATTAGTCAGAAACAATTTCCCTTTCAATGAAGCCAAGCTGATTCTGCTTGATTTGATTATGATTTTCCAAATGTTCTGCTATTACTTCTTCAATAATTGAGCCAATCAGATTAAAGAATTGTGAAGTAAGTAACACATGACTGAGAAGGGAGTATAAATTCGAATGGGTGAATTCAATGCCAAATCAGGTACAGAAAGAGAGACAAAATGATGGGAAGACAAATCCTTTGATGGTATTTTATGCTTGTTCACCAGTGCTTGAAGTTTTATTTAATTGAAAAGTTTTCTACTTAAATGGCCCAAGTCTAGAATTCTGGGAGTCCCTCTGCATTAATAGCAACTCGGTGAATGGAGTCTGTCCCAAGTTGTGGGGTTGGTGCATTTGTGTGGTCACGGTGCATCATTATCAATATAAGGCAGAGCAGGTCAAGAGCTCACCAAGGCTCCTCACCAAGTATGAAGAATAAAGGCAAGGACTTCTTTATCTCCAAAAACAGTCATTCTTCATTTTCCAATAAGTAAATAAACCCATCTATAAAATTGATTGTCTCAGTCTAACTAAGGTCTCAAGATTTCAAAAGTATTTCAATGGTAATTACGACCCATCTGAGGAAATTTAAACACAGGAATCCCTCAGACTTGCTGTAGAGAAGTGGGGTGAAAAACTTTCATTTCACTTCCTCTGTTACCTTGCTGGGAAAAATAAAGGGGCTTGTTTACCTTCTAGACTTTGATTATTTTGGAGAATCTACACTCAAAGTCTTGCCCTTTACATTCACATGCACAGATATGAAAAAAAGATGGCAGCACCAGCACAGTAGGTAGTGTTTGGGCTACTGAGCCTGTACCCCTATCTCTTTTCCTTCATCTCTTCTTTTTTCTTCTCTTCGCCTTCCAAGGGGCTGTTGTAGATATGGCAGTGACTGGAGCAGGGACACAGAGTTTCTGTAGGTCTGCAGCCTGTACTCTCAGCAGTGGTGGTGAGGTGTTGGCTGCAGTGGTGGTAGAGCGGGGACTCTTGGCTGCGCTAAGCTAGAATAAGGGACTCTGGTGGTGGGATCATGTCATCAACTGAGGCAGTGTTGGTGCCCAGAGTGGAGACTCCTGGCTTCAGTAGGCCCAGAGCAGGGAATTTTGGAGGCAGTGACAGGTGATTGATTGCGGGCAGCATCAGTGTTGGAGTAGGGACTCCTGACTTTGGTCGGCCTGGAGTAGGGATTCTTGGTTGTGTCAGCGAGACAACGGAGGCATGACGAGCCGGGATATCCTGGGGCATCGGTGCTGTCATTACTGCAGCCAGAATGGGGACTCCTTGTGGCCAACTTTGTAGAGATATCGCAGAAGCCCTGGAGACATGTTTGGGACACTGATTGATGAAGCTGAACTCTACTTCGGTACTTCCTTTATTATTCTTTTGTAACATAAAATAGCACTGGATTGTGGCAACAAAACAGGGGCGGCACAGCAGCTGCCTCATGGTGCCAGGGACCTGGTTCAATTATACCCTCAGGCAACTGTCTGTGTGGAGTTTGCACATTCTCCCCGTGTCTGTGTGGCTTTCCTCTGGGTGCTCCAGTTTCCTCCCACAATCCAAAGATGTGCAGGTTAGGTGAATTGGCCATGCTAAATTGTCCATTGTGTTCAGGAATGTATAGGTTAACTGCATTAGTCAGGGGTAAATATAGGGTAGAGGAATGAGTCTGGGTGGGTTACTCTTCAAAGGGTCGGTATGAACTTGTTGGGCCAAAGGGCCTGTTTCATTGAACATAGAACAATTACAATGTAGTACTGGCCTTTCGGCCCTCGATGTTGCACCAACCTGTGGAACCAATCTGAGGCCCATCTAACCTACACTATTCCATTCTTATCCATATGCCTTTCCAATGACCGTTTAAATGTCCTTAAAGTTGGTGAGTCTATTACTATTGCAGTCACTGCGTTCAACGCTACCCACCACTCTCTGAGTAAAGAAACTACCTCTGACATCTGTCTTATATCTATCACCGCTCAATTTAAAGCTATATCCCCTCGTGCTAACCTTCACCATCCGAAGAAAAAGGCTCTCATTGTCCAACTTATCTAACCCTCTGATTATCTTATATGTCTCAATTAAGTCACCTCTCAACCTTCTTCTCTCTAACAAAATCAACCTCAAGTCCTGCAGCCTTTCGTCGTGAGACCCTCCCTCAATACCAGGCAACATCCTAGTAAATCTCCTCAGAATCCTTTCCAAAGCTTCCACATCATTCCTATAATGCGGTGACCAGAACAGTATGCAATACTCCAATACAGCAGAGTTTTGAACAGCTACCGCATGATCTTATGGTTCTGAAAGTCAATCTCTCTACCAATAAAAGTTAACACCCAACATGCCTTCTAAACAACCCTATCAACCTGGTTGGCAGCTTTTAAGGATCTACGTACCTGGATACCAAAATCTCTCTGCTCATCTACACTACCAAGAATCTTACCATTTGCCCAGTGCTCTGCATTCCTGTTACTCCTTCCAAAGTGAATCACCTCAAACTTTTCCACACTGTAGGGATTCTAATTCTAATTCTAAAAACACTCTTTACTGTATCTTTCTTGATATATGTGACACGAAAATCATTTGCTCATCCTGACAAGTCTGTTGTGTATTTGTCGCATTTTATGTTATACTATTTTAGACAGAAATGATTTAATCATTTTGACAAAGGAACTGTACAATACATGTATTTGTCTCTTCTCTCCATTACTGTTTCCCAATTTTCTAAATTTTATCAGCATTTTTAATTGTTGTTATGGTTTAAACCTCTCTCTTTTAGTAATTTGCATTTCTAAATATATTTGACTTGGATTTACTATGGCTATTACACGTGATGCCATCATCCCCGTGACAAACACGCAACAAACTAATCAGAGCAAGTGGATAATGACATAAATGAGAACAGATGACACTGTGTAGAAATAATTCAGTGTGATATTACTGGATTCAGCCCACAATTCATGTATCATTTCAGCCTCTATTTAAAATCATTAGGGCTGCCTAAATTTTCAAATTGTAACCGTCGCCATTTATGAGTCATCAGATTATTTCCAAGTTGGTTATAAATCTAATACCACAAGCTGCCGTCAAGCATCAGCACAGCCAGATATAGCTGGAACATCTTCCAAATAAATGCTATAGGTGAAGGTCCATAACAATATCAACTATCAAGTATCACAGAAACTACAGAGCAAATCTTGAGTCTATTACTGCACAGAATACTGTTAGAAAATAAAATGAAAGTGACACATTATAATTAGCCTCTGTTACCATAGCCAAGCGTACAATATGGCCATTTTATTTAACACTCACTTATTTTTAAAACAACTTACAGGCAAGTAAACATTTCATTGTAATAAAGTAATGCAATGTGATAGCCAATAGATTATTTTGTTTGACTCGATGCTTTTTTGCAGCTACAGGCTTATATTTTATGCTGATCTAAGAAAAGCAAATTGATACTGCACACTTTACGATGCATACAAGATGCACTAAAGATTTTAAATTAAATTTTAGACAGTGCAGTAGAAATTGGTCCTTGTTGTATGATTAGAAATTTGGGTTCACAGTGCAAATCCTTTCTGGTCAGATTCCCATCAAGCAATATTCCCTGCCAGGAGAATGGGTTTCTAACGTTACTTTGGAAAGACACTTTCTTACCTTCCCATATGTCCAGCCAAGCTCGATTTTGTTCATTGCCCAAAGTTCATGAATGTTTTCAGCCAGTTTACTCTGTACTTTCTCAAGATGTGAAGGTAAAACAATCTGAATAAAAGGAATGAATGTAGAGTGAAGTCAAAATCAAATGCATGAACTACTGGAAAAGATATTCATTTTTTAGAATTAATGCTCAAATTCAGCCTTCCTGGAAAGTCTACTCTTCTTCACATGGTGTTGTTCTGCTGTGAGAGAGATACAAAATTAGTAGACCACCTCAGCTCCCTGACCATAACTGAGCCACCAACGGCCCCCAAACAAACTCCATTTTGCAGGTGCCTTCTGCATGGTCCAAGCTGACAGGGTGATCTAGGTAGCCTCCCCTTCTAGAAATGTGGTCCCTGTAAAAGGAAGATGCAGTCATGCCTTGAAGATTGCTGAGTAATAATGGTTCAGCATTCAGGGAGATGCAGTGATAAACCAGAGGAAGGAAAAGGCTTTATAGTACCGTCCTGGGCCCAGGAGATAACATCTAGATAGGGGACAACATCTCCGGTGGGAAGCAGAACGCACTTGGGATATATCCTGCAAAAGGAATGGGAGGAGGTAGAATGGGATATGAAAGTCCATCAAGCAAGAACGCTGCACTAAGTTAATGACATCACTTAGGTGACCAAGATGCATTCATATCTCTTCCACCAGGTCACACACCTCTCACTCTGTTCAATGCACCACTCCCTTATCATTCAACTAGCAACACCATAACACTCAGAGTTTACCCTGAACATTCTGACAATGCACTTCACCCCAATACACTAACCAATGGTGCCAATTGCTTATCCACCTCTCAGTGTTTTCTAGATAGTAGACAGACTTTCAGGACTCAGAAGGTGAGTTACAAATCCCAGAACCTTCAGCATCTGAGCTGATCTTGTAGCCACAATCTGTTTAGGGCCATTTATTAATAGAGGGTTGGAAATGGAACACTGTTTTTCAATTATTAGCACTGATATTCTTGAACTACTAAAATAGCAGAACTAAGATGATGGAAGTAGACAAAAAGAATCTTTTTTTTAAATCAAACAACTTGAGGTTTGCAGTACCTTGCAAATCTTTAGCAACATCAGAAGCTCATCAGTAATGACTGGGTCCACTTACAACTCTTAACCTGAAAATTATATTTGTAATCAAATATGTCCTCATTGTCCTGTCTTACATTCCAAGAATTAATGTGTCACTGGGTTTTTGTTTAGTTGGTCAGTATTTAGCGAATTGAAGAATGATCCAATACCAAGCATCAGATCTGTTTGGAAAGTCCATTCTCACAATCACAAACCGAAAGTGCCAAAATTACTATCCTTTATTATGGTGTCGCATAAATTCATTACAATTTTGTGATTTTTAGCAGCTAAACAATACAAAAAACAAAATTTGTTATTTGTGGTTCAAAAACTAAAATCAATTGCAAATGGAAATTTATAGTAATGAATTATTGTAACTTTGGCATTTTAAGTTTGTGATTTATTTCAGGAGGTTTACGTACCTGACTGGTATCTACGGGCTTGGGGATGAAGGAGGCCTGGGAAAGATAGGTTGTCGTCCCTAGGAAATCTCGAACACCATTATAATCTCTCTTGTATTCCTTGATTGGCTCCAATCTCAACTTCTCCTTTGGAAGAAGTGCTTCATAGCAAGGTGCATATCCTGGGGGAGGCAAGAACCTAAAATCTCCATGGTGACCACCAATCAAAAATCGTACTCTTGAAGAAAGGACAAGAAAGGTAAAGATGAATCACAAGTCATTCTTTCAAAATAGGCAAGATAAGTATGGTTCTTTGCATCAACATATGCTTAGAAAATCCTATACTAATAAATTGAGGGCCAATATATTCCTTTCCCCACAACTCCACTCCACACCCCAACAATCCCCCATGTCCACCATGCTCCTCCACCACAATCACCAGCAAACATCCCACCCACCAGCCTGCCCACAAGTTGGTATGGAACATCAACTTGTTCTGGGCAAAGCCTGGGTTCCCTCAGGCCTGTCCTCAGTAGAACTGGGAAAAAAAACACAAGAGAAGCCTGCAGGTATGTTTCTGATAACAGCATCTTAAACTCTTAGCTGCTGCTCAAGATGATCCAAAGGTGGTGCTGGACAGAGGACAATAACTGAATGATCTTGTCCAACCTACTACCATTCTCTTTCTTTGGAGCATCCTATAATTCTCAGAGTTTCCTCTAATCTACACAGAGTCCTGGCACATACCTCAACGCTAACTTTTCAGGACACATTTCCTTTTAGCTACAGCCAGGCAGAGCTTGCCCCAATAGTTTGTATAAGCAACGCCTTAGAATCAGGGTGGTGCAATAGAGACCAGGTCCAACTCTTCAACTTTGCACTTCCCAGATGCAACATCGAGAAAAACCAATTGTGCAACTGCCCAGTTTTATTGTGACTTCCTGTTAAACATGGATGTCCCACGGTATTCTTTGCACTATGCTGTGCATAAAAATACTTCAGACCTAAAGTACTGCATCACATTTCAATTTTTCTCAGACAAGTTCTTTTGAGATTGATGGGAGAAAGATTTATTTTGGCTCCAATATCAAACCACAGTCATTTGGACAGGATTTGCAATGGGACTGTAATAAACCATTGTCCACAACTATACGCATCTCCAATTCCACATGGCGGAATTTGATCTTTAAGTCACATCGGGAAAAGATGCTGTACATATGGCAGAATATTATACTCTGCCTCACCCCTCTCACCCCAGCAGCATTCTTGTAGAGAGGATTGGTGAACATGGTGAGCGTAATGAAATCATGTGGGATTACCTTCTCACCGCCACTGGCATTTTACTCACAGCCAAGAACACAGCAAATAGCATGGCTGCCCTTTGGTTAATAATGGCTCTAAAGTGGTCATTAAAAGCCAGTTATTTGCCTCCTTTTGTTTATCACCAGCAGATGTTCCATCTTGCCACATGTGAAGGGTACCCATAAAGCCTGCCAGCCTGCCTGTTAGCTTTCTGGTGGCAACATCAGGGTCTGTCACTGCCATTGCGCCTGCGCAATGTCCCAGTGCTCATGTAACATGCACAAATTATTCATTCAAAACCAATTTTTCTCAAACTCTGTGTCCTCTGACATTTTTGTCTCTCACCGAATCTGCTGACCAACATTCCCCGTCCCTGAGTGCTTAGATGCACCCTAAGTGTTACAGGTCCCACCACTGAAATGATTATGAGGAACACTCCCTGGATGGTGGTATATCAGTGCTGGAGCTTTCTGGCTATCTGAGTCTAAATAGTGGACCGGGTCCTTGAAGCTTTTGTCTATAATTATACTTTTGCAATGCAAACAGATAAGATAAACTTACTTGGCGCCTGCAGAAAAACTGACTACAGGGAAGAAGAGGCCATCAGTGTTGAAGCTCTCAAACATCCCTTGCACTGGTTGTCCATTAATGCGGAAAGATATACTAGGAACACCCAAATCCAGGCAACAACTAACTACATCATCAGAGTTCAGTATGTGTTGATTAGCTGACGTTACAGCTCTGGCCACTCGACCTGTTACGGAGGAAAACATACAATGCTAATTGATTATACAACATTGACATCATCATCAAAATTCTTTATTTGATCTACTGTGACAATTTTACTTCCAATAGGAATAGGATGACAGGAAGAGGAAGAATCTTGGGAGTTATTGAATTGTGACTACACACATTTTAAAAATTGAACAAATATAACCTTCAGAAATGAAGCCCAACTATTTGCAGCAAAGTTCCACAGGGTAGCCATTCAAAAATCTCAGCCAAAAGACCATTTAAAAGGAAAAACATATTTTCATGCTTGGACTTCTTTTTTCAGGTGTTAGGAGGGTTTACAGAGTGTCACAAGCTAAGAGAATCATGATAGCTTTTTGGGTACTTTACACTTCAATGATTGGAGGCCAGATAGATATTAATGGAGTCACAGCCTTTCCTATTCATGAATGCTGTTGTCTGCTGCCTGGATGGTTACTTGTGTGCAATCAATGACATTTAAGAAGTGATAGAAGCCAACTATTGCTGTGAATTTCAAATGCCTTTGCATCAGATGTGGCGGCACAGTGGCACAGTGGTTAGCACTGCTGCTTCACAGCGCCAGAGCCCCGGGTTCAATTCCCACCTCAGGCAACTGTCTGTGTTGGAGTCTGTGTGGAATGTGTCTGCACATTCTCTATGCTAATTACACTTCTTTCATGTGTAAACCACAAAACCTTTTTTTTAAAAAGTTGCATTCTCGGGTTAGCTGTTAACAATGATGATAGCTAGACAATATGTTGAAGGTGTTGGCTCCCTGTGTTCTCCGTCTATGCCATAATGCTTAGATTGATTCTAATCTAAAAAATGAGATAACGGAGTTTTACATAAATTCATACAGTTTTACATAAAACTCATAGACAGAGAACACAGGGGGGTAACACCTTCAACATATTGTCTAGCTATCACCATTGTTAACAGCTAACCTGAGAATGCAACCTTTTTAAAAAAAGGTTTTGTGATTTACACATGAAAGAAATGAAACTATCACTGTATTCTAATAGATGAAAGGCTTAACAGACAATCAATTTTTCAATGTATAATTTCAGTTACATCACACTGTAAATTTTTGCTATAAATTCTGTATTATGATTGAGCCCTCCACTATCACCTGATGAAGGAGCATCGCTCCGAAAGCTAGTGTGCTTCCATTTAAACCTGTTGGACTACAACCTGGTGTTGTGTGATTTTTAACTTTGTACACCCCAGTCCAACACCAGCATTTCCAAATCATGATTGGGTTCTACAAATTGAGAAATGGAAATAAATGTCCACTTTAGCAAGGAGAGAGTGCCAAACAAGGTAAAGGCTGTGCTAACTTTGAGAGACAAAACAGCAGCCTCCTTTGCTTTGTCCTTCATATGGATCCTAAGAAGTGACCAACGGGTTTGGATCAACTGCCTGGTTAAGTGTCTCACCCAAATTTCCTTTCAATAGAAAGAATTCCTTCCTTTTCAACCTTTTGCTGAAAAAATTTCATTATCATTTTCATCGTTCACTAATACATGAATATACGAGTCAAGAGCAGTGGGAGGTCAATCAGCCTGTGGAGTTCTGCTCTGCTGTTCAATAAGACTTTGATTTAAAAAATGTTCAAAAAATTTTCACAGGATGTGGGCGTCACTAGCTAGGCCTGCTCATTCATTGCCAATCCCTAATTGTCCAGAGGGCAGTTAAGAGTCAACCACATTGCTGTGGGTCTGGAGTCACAAAAATGCAAGATCTATTAAGGATAGCTGTTTCCTTCCCTAGCGGACATTAGTGAACCAGTTGGGTTTTTCCAATAATCAACAACAGTTTCATGGTCATTATTGGACTCTGAATTTCAGATCTGTTACTTAATTCAAAATTCACCATGACATGGTAGGATTGGAACTCAGGTGCCCAGAGTATCACCTAGGTCTCTGGATTAATACCACTAGGCTGGTATCTCCCCTGATTATCTTCCCAAATCACAAATCCACCGATCTCTATCACCCCTTTGTTATTCAAGCATCTGTAAACATCTGCTTTAAAAATAACTAGACTCTGTGTCCACTGTGATGCAAGGGAAAGAACTCCAAAGACTAAAACGTCTCACAGAAAAAAGTTTTTCCTTATCTCTGTCTTAATTGGGAACCACCTTAATTTTAAACTGTGCAACCTCATTCTAGTCTCTCCCACAAAGGAAAACATCCTTACAGCATACATTTTTTCAAGATCCCACAAATCTCATATGTTCCAACAAGACCAGCTTTTATTCTTCTAAACTCAGATAGACACAGGCTGAGCTTGTCCACATTACCTCATAAGATAAACCCTTCATCCCACTTCATGTAGTTGAGTGAACTTTCTCTGGGCAGTTTCAAAGGTATTTATATCCTTTCTCCACAACCCTTTCTCAACAGTTTGTCAATGAGTCTGTCAATTCCAATTGCATTCCTCATGGCAACGCCTTAACCAATCAGAGAGCACCTGCCTAGTCTGATGTCAATCAGCCAGCTGAGACTGACAGTTAACAGACGCTGCTGCATCCACATGCCAACCATAATTAAAACAAATCAGACCCTCTTCTTATGTTGTACAAGAACACAAAAGCTTGGAGCAGGGGTAAGTAATTCAGATTCTTGAGCCTGCTCCACCATTTAATACAATCATGGCTTGTCTCACCACAGCCTTTCAGCCCACTCTCCATAACCCTTCAACTCATTACCAATTAAAATGTCTACCCCCTCCTTGAATTTACTCAAGTTGGTGTTTGAGCTCTCATGTTTGGGTTCTGAGGAGTACAAGATGAAAACTTTTATCTTTGTGTCATTTTTAAGCAGTCTTTGAGTTTTTACCATTAAGCAATGATTCACAAAAAGCACTGGAACTTTTGACAGTCTTGAATGGGACTCATGCTTCATCTTAGCTGTAATTGTAGGGTCAGGGAAGCTGAGAATATTCCCTCAGCAGGATTCTTTCATGTTGGGGAAGTGGGTGGTAATAATAATGCTAGACATAGTTAGTAATAATGTGTTCACTGACATTCATTTTAGGTTCAAGCAGGGCCATTTGGCTCCTGACATTATCATAACCTTGGTCCAAACATGGATAAAAGAGCTATATACCAGAGGTGAGATGAAACATTGAGGACCGAAAGGCCTGTACTGCGCTGTAATGTTCGATGAAAGTAACTGCTCTTGGCACCAAGAAAAAATTTGACCAAGGAGCCCGGGCAAGGCTGGAGTTAATGACAATGAGCGGGAAAGCACTCTACTGATTGGAGTTGTACGAGCATAAAAGAAAATGGTGTGGTTGTTCAGTGTCAAACATTTCAGTCCCAGGGCATCATGGCAAGAACTCCACAGGGTAATTGCATCCATCATAATGACTTTCTTTCCATCATAAGGCTGTACTGTGGATTTTTGCAAATGATTGAACAATGTTTAGCAGTTTCTCCGTATCCTCAGATCCTCATACAGTGCATGTCAACACACGCCAAGACCTGAACAACATTCAAGATTGGATTGATGTGGTCAGTATTAGCACCACAGGGTACCAGGCAATTACCACTGCCACCATGAGCGAATCTAACCACTGTCCCTTACCATCACTGAAAATAAGAAATGTTTTTTGACCACATTGACACTGAGAAATCAAGAGCTAAATGGGCATTATTTGTAATTCACAAATTACTTTTCTATAAATTATCCTTGCACAAATGGAATTGAATAATGAATATGATATATATATATATGTAAGATATTGAATAACCATTTGCTTATCTAAGGAAATCTGATTTGAGTGATCATGTTAAATTAGTTATTGAGCATTCCATCAAAACATCAAGTGTAAGAAAATCCTTCTTGTAAATTACCTTAATATTTGCTTTTAACATAGCTAAGGTATGTTTGTACAGGTACAAACCTGACCACAAATGAAGTCCATCAAATCCATAGGAATACAGATCATCTCCCACTCCATTGCCTCCCCATCCTTCCCCACCTCCTGGATAGGGAGCATAGCCCTTTGCAGATGCCCATCCAACACGCAAGTGAATAGGATCAGCTGTCAAGAAGTGATTGACCTGATCAACAACAAGCTCATAATACCATTTCTTGTACTGAGCTGATCCTTCACTGGTTCCCAAGAAAATGTTCGGTCTTATGCTAAAGAAAAAAGGCAATATAAAATGATCATCAGTACTGTATCTTCATGAACTGATAAACAAGATACAAAGTTAAATTGCAAATGACACTTTGTATACATTTTCTTTTAGATAGTATATTTAATTTCATCAGCTCACTCACTTTTGAATTATTGTAGCGCAGATATTAACTGTGCCTGGCTAGCATAAAAAGGATAGACATATGGTTAATACTTATGTTGCTCTACTGCTGAGTGCCAGTGTGACCTTTAAAAGGTATTGCCCAGAAATTTCCCAAGGCTTGGGAGAAGCGATAGGAGGTAAACCTCTCCTTCACCCCCTCCCCTATGAAATTCCTGGCTTGACAAATCACTGACAGAAGACCAATTCCACATCAATGCCTTGACTGGGTCACAATTAAATGTAAAATATTTATTAGTTTGTTCACAGTTTGGTATGGTATGAATTCATCGAAACACTGTGGAGGTGACTAGTCCTGAAAACTGGAGAGTAGAAAAAGAAGTCAGGATGATTATTAAATGATAAGAAAGCACAATACAGGGCATAGGATTGATTTATTCCTTTTAGCAGATGAGTCAACAATCAGAGGGCATAAGACACAAAGTAATTGTTAGAGGATTAATGGGGAATTTCTTTCACTCAGAGGTTGGTGGTGGTCTGGAACTGTTTGCCTGAAAGAATGATAAAGGAAGAAACTCTAACCAGATCAAAGATATAGATAGATATAGAGATCAGCAGAGAGGTATTTGCATTGCAGTGACTGACAGGACTACAGACCAAGAGCTGATAAGTGGAATCAGGCTGGCTGGATCTTTACGATAAGCACAGAAACAATGGCCCACATGGCCCCCTTTGCACCTTAAAATTCTCAGGTTTTCAATTAAAGAGAAATGAACATAAAGTTGCATTACCTTGTCACATTGTTAACTAAGCGGGTTTGCAGCAGTAAATCACGACGAGGTAGCAGATTGTCACAGATCAGGTTTTGATTAGCTCGTATAGCAACACCATTACAGACACAAAGAGAAGACAGCAGGTTCAACACCTAAAAACAAACAAACAAACAAACATCAAGATCTAAACAATCTGAGATTATAGTTTCCAATCATAAGTTAATTTATCACTAAACTAATATCGGGAAGAAATTGCGGATCCACAGTTATGACTGGGTCACTGTCATTAACATCATTTGAGGCTAAGGTTTGAAAGTAAAAGGTAAAGTCATCATAGTCTTGGCAGACCGTAGAGCTACACTCCCATTAGAGGGCGATGACTGGTGGAAGCCACCAATCCTCAGGCAAGGGAAGAGGTTGAGAAGAAACGTCTTTCATCGTAACCCTAGCTGGTGTGGGAATTGAACCATCACTGTTGGATCACTCTGCATCACTAAGTAACCATTCAGCCAACTGAGCTCACTGAACCCCACTTTTACTGTTCTTTCAAAATTATATTTTATTCCTAAAATTATATTTTTTATATATATTGTCACAACTGCAGTTTGGTTCTGTACAGTAGCATATGAAGGAACATTAGAATTTGACTCAACAAGGCATTTCTTACTTGTGCAGGATTATATTAACATATACCTGAGGATCCACCCCCCACCCCCTTAACTTCAGCAGAAAGACCTCAGGTGGTAGTATTTCCCCATTGTACCTTGGCAGCAGATGCCGCAACCTTTAGTGCTTTCCTCAACATATAGATTACTAGATTAGATTAGATTACTTATAGTGTGGAAATAAGGCCTTCGGCCCAACAAGTCCACATCGACCCTCCGAAGAGCAACCCACCCAGACCCATTCCAATACATTTACCCCTTTACCTAACACTATGGGCAATTTAGCATGGCCAATTCACCTAACCTGCACATCTTTGGACCGTGGGAGGAAACTGGAGTACCCAGAGGAAACCCACGCAGACGCAGGGAGGAATGTGCAAATTCCACACAGACAGTTGTCTCAGGTGGGAATTGAACCCGGGTCTCTGGCGCTGTGAGGCAGCAGTGCTAACCACTGAGCCACTGTGCCACCCAACACGGTGCAGTACGTGACCTTGGAATAGTCTTAATTAAATTGCTTTATTCTGTTTCAGTTTCCTGAATCAGAACACTCACGTGGAAGAAAATATCCTGAAGTCAGTTTTAGCCAGCCCAGATTGGGGGTGGAGATAGGGGATGGGTTGGAAATGGAGAGATTTCAATACAGTGGACTGACCTGCTTCCATTGAAATGTCACAAACCACTTACCCTCAGTTAGGTGGCAAAGGTTCCAGTCAGAAGGCCCGGAAGCTCCATGAGCTTATGCAAAGCAGGGAGCTGTTTAGACAATGAAACTCTGAAAGGAGGAGAAAGTGAGCACTGCAGATGCTGGAGTCGAAGACTGTTGTGCTTGAAAAGCACGACCAGTCAGGCAGCATCCGAGGAGCAAGAGAGCTGATTCCTGATGAAGAGCTTATGCTTGAAATGTCAATTCTCCTGCTCCTTGAATGAAACTCTGAATACGTGTCCCAAGCAGGGAACTTGTTGCAGCTTTCCCACCAGATAAGGGTGGAGCAGCAACTCCCAGTGCAACAGAGGCTGAACTGGCTGCAAGCCTGCAGCTGTTTTCCACCTATCTCGCCCATTCACTGGCAGCTGATAGACCAGGTGTATTTCAGTCCTAGCACCTAAAATAAGCCAAGCCTCGAATTTTGCTCTTGTTCTACCCTCCTGCTCGCTATCAACTTGCAGGGAGTGAAAATTTAACTCCTGCCTCCAAAAAGTAAAATTGATCATATTCCAAAACTTTTCCTATTAGCTGACACAGACAGGCAATAAACTGTCCAAACCTCCCATCTGAAGAGGAATAGGGGAAAAAAAAACAGAAAACTTTAGAGAAATGGATACAGTGACGCTACTGGGTTAAAAACTGCTCTAAAAACCAATGGGAACTGCATTCAAAATTAGGCAAGATTAATGGATGAAGAACTCCTGGAGTACAGTCCCTTGTGAAAAGTAGCTCATGGGGGTATAAGACTATGGCACAAAACTAAAGCTAATCCCACCTTGGGTGCTAATCTCTGTCAAAGAGGCAATAGGATGGTTCTGGTGGAAATAGGTTAAAATAGTACAATAGGGCATTAGCGAGCTGCTCATTTGGCAGTGAACATAGTGCTTTATTCAGAATTTGGCTGTGCCATATTTGACATCAGAATGCTTGAAATGGGATGCATCCCATTTTTCAACACGAACATCCCTCACCTCCAATAGTTGTAAAGTGGACAAACATTGGAAACTGTCAAAGACAGTTATTTCAAAAAGTACATTGAGGAGAAAGAAGAAAATTAAACTTGGTATTGTTACTTGAGCAACCTGCGTAGTGAGCAAAATCATGTTAATTTGAGTTACAGTGCCCATATTCAAAGTATGGAGGACTTTGACCTGCAAAGCTTTGATAAATATAACATAACAGATAATCAATTTATTAATAAAATAGAATGAAATAGAATTGCAACTATAAGGAGATTTGCTTTTAGAATACCTGAAAATATTCCAACCTGGGATAGATACAAGACAGTTCAGTCTTGTCAGTTGTTTACAAAGTAATCTTTACTTTAGACCTTAAATGCATAAAAATGTCTGTTGGGGTTGGAAATAATGGAAGTATTAATTTAATACTACCTAGCTAATAAAAATGTAATTCCTTACAGCAAAAGAGTTTGGACTGTTGGCGGGGTTGCAATAGTTTGACTATCTACAGGTCTTTTTTGAAATAGGATAGCATCTTCAAAGTATTCATCTGACACCATGGGATTCTGCTTTAATGCTGATGGAATTCTGCAGGTTTCTTCAAGGTCAATATTGCATGGGCTCTCTCTTCCGATTTAAGTGTTGGAATGTGCCCTTCAATGCCCTCCATACCCAACCCCTCCAAATATTCAGAACTTGATTTGGATTTTAACAGAGTACAGTAAGAGAACTTGGGTTACATCTTGGCTGATCGCCAGCAAGAAGTAGAATCATATAATCCCTACAGTGCGGAAAGAGGCCATTCAGCCCATTCAGTCTGCACCAACCTTCCAAAGAGCATCCCACCCAGACTTAGACACTCAGTATATCCCACGGCTAATCCACCTAGCTTTTAGATTCCTGGACAACATAGGCAATTCACCTAAACTGCACATCTTTGGACTGTGGGAGGAAACTGGGGGAGCACCCAGAGGAAACCCAAGCAGACACATGGAGAATGTACCAAACTGTGCACAGTCGCCCAAGGGTGGAATCAAACCCAGGTCCCTGGCACCGGGAGACAGCAGAGCTAACCACCGAGCCATCATTGAGTCCATAAGCAGAAACTGACTGTCACACTGCCCAAATTGTGTCCCAGCATTCAGAATTCTTTCAAAGGTCAATCCTCTCCCTTTATACTGGAGTCTGATTTCTCCCAATGCCTGTTTCACTGGAGTTCCTCCAGACTGCGTCTTCAGTCCAATCATCATTTGCTGGTCTGTCAATTATCCTTCTTTCAACGTGATATCAGAATTGGGGATGTTCACTGATGTTCAGCACAGTGCGCTATGTTCAGCACCATTCACAACTCCTAATGTACTGAAGTAGTCCAAGTCTACATGCACTAGCAAATGCTGGAGAATCAGATTCAAAAAATGTGACACTGGAAAAACAGCAGGTCAGGCAGCTTCGAAGGAGCAGAAGAGTCGACATTTCGGGCATAGGCCTTCATCCCATTCCTAATGAAGGGCTTATGCCTGAAATGTCGACTCTTCTGCTCCTTGGATGCTGCCTGACTTGCTGTGCTTTTCCAGCAACACACATTTCAACCACATCTATATGCAGCAAGACAGCAACCACACATTGGCTTTTAAGTAACAAGTAACATTCTCATCACACAAGTGTCCAACAATCACCATTTCGATCAAAAGAAAATCTAACCGTCTCCCCTTGACATTCAATTTTATTACTATCATTGGAACACGGCACCTCCCCCCACCCCTCCACCAGCTCCCCTACTACCAACATTCCGGGGTCAATAATAACATTGACTTGACCAGTCTTACAAATACTGTGTCTAAACAGCAGTTCAGAAATTCTTTGGTGACTAATCCACCTCTTAATGCTGCAAACCCCATTCGCCATCTACAAGACAAATCTTGATACCATCCAAGCCAAAGCAACCTCCTTAATGGAACCTCCTCCAACACTGACGCATAGTGGTAGTTATAGATATCCTCTACAAGATGCACTGCACCAACTCTTCAAAGTTCCTTCAAAAGCAACTTCCTAACCCATGACTTTTACCATCTCGAAGGGCAAGAGAAGCAGATTGATTAGAACACCACTATCCGTACTTTTCCCTCCAAGCCACACACTTAGTTAAAAATCACACAACACCAGGTTATGGTCCAACAGGTTTATTTGGAAGCACTAGCTTTTGGAGCGTTGCTCCTTCATCAGGTGGAATAAGATTGTAAGTCACAGAATTTATAGCAAAAGTTTACAGTGTGATGTAACTGAAATTATATATTAAAAAAGACCCAGATTGTTTGTTAAGTCTCTCATCTTTTAGAATGAACATGTAGGTTTCAGTTCTTTCATGTGTAAATCACAAAACTTTTTTTGGAAGTTAGATTCTCAAGTGCACTTTAACAATTGGTGTCACGTCGGCCCAGATAAGGTATTGAAGATGTTAACTCCCTGTGGGGCTGTCTGTGCCACAATGGTCAGACTGATTCTAATCTAAAAAAACGTATTTACAGAATCTTACATGGATTCATGCAGTTTTTGAGGAAAGTAAAATGTACTTTGCAAGTACAAATTCACCCCACAAACTTGTATGTATACGTGTGCATGTAGGTGTGTGTGTTGCGGGTGAGTGTCTGTGAGAGGGTGTGTGTATGTGTGGGAGTGTGAGTGTAAAGGGATCTAAGTCTGTGAGAGGGTGAGTGTGGGAGTGTATGAGAGAGGGTCTGATTGTGTGTGTGTGTCTGTCTGTCTGTCCGTCCGAGCAGAGACTGATAGCCAAGTTCGGTACCCATGGGGATGGCCTCAACTGGGACCTTAGCTTCATGTCACACTACAGTTGACTCCATTGCACTATTTACACACACACACACATCCTCTCTCATACACTCACACATACACTCCTACACACACCCTCTCACAGACTTAAACTCCTTTACACTCCCACGCATACACACACCCTCTCACAGACACACATAACTCTCCCACCGCCAGCCACCCCACCACACACACGCACGCGCGCGCACACACACACACAAACGTTTGTGGGGTGAATTTGTACTTGCAGAATTAAAGAAAAAGCATACCAAACACCTTCTTCACTATCCTATCTACCTGTGACTCCACTTTCAAGGAGCTATGAACCTGCACTTCAAGGTCTCTTTGTTCAGCAACAATCCCTAGGACCTTACCATTAGGTATACAAGTCCTGTGAAGATTTGCTTTCCCAAAATGCAGCACCTCGCATTTATCTGAATTAAACTCCATCTGCCACTTCTCAGTCCATTGACCCATCTGGTCCAGATCCTGTTGTAATCTGAGGTAACCTTCTTCGGTGTCCACTACACGTCCAATTTTGGTGTCATCTGCAAATTTACTAACTGTACCTCTTATGCCCCCATACAAATCATTCATTTAAATGATGAAAAGGAATGGACCCAGCACCGATTTTTGTGGCACTCCACTGGGCACAAGCCTCCAGTCTGAAAAATAACCCTCCACCACCACCCTCTGTCTTCTACTTTTGAGCTAGTTCTGTATCCAAATGGCTAGTTCTCCCTGAATTCCACTAGATCTAACCTTGCTAATCAGTCTCCCATAGAGAACCTTGTCGAAAGCCTTACTGAAGTCCATATAGATCACATCTGCTGTCTTGCCCTCATCTATCCTCTTTATTACTTCTTCAAAAAACTCAATCAAGTTTGTGAGACATGATTTCCCACGCACAAAGCCAAGTTGACTATCCCTAATCAGTCCTTGCCTTTCCAAATACATGTACACGCTGTCCCTCAGAATTCCCTCCAACAACTTGCCCACCACCGACATCAGGCTCACTGGTCTATAGTTCCCTGGCTTGTCCTTACCACCCTTCTTAAACACTGGCACCATGTTAGCCAACTTCTAGTCTTCCGGCACCTCACCTGTGACTATCGATGATACAAATATCTCAGCAAGAGGCCCAGCAAACACTTACCTAGCTTCCCCCAGAATTCTAGGGTACACCTGATCAGGTCCTGGGGATTTATCCACTTTTATGCATTTCAAGACATCCAGCACTTCTGGTGAAATACTGTCTATCTTACTTGTCTGTATTTCTTTTCTCTCTAGGTCTACAGTTGTCTATAGTTGTTCCATAGACTTTTGTTGGATTCACTCTTATCTGTGAATGGTTGCTATTGAATTCTGTCAGATGGTTGGCCAATCACTTCCACTCTTAAATCCCATCTTCAGGAGTGTTGGAAAGATTTAAAAGTTGGCAATCAACTTGTTTGGCCATATAGCAAACTTTCAATGGTCAATAAGTCCTGATCAGAGACTTGCAGCCAGAACTTCTGACCCAGAAGTAAGGATGATTCGACTGTGGCCAGACTGCCTATATCAGTTTAGGGACTCTGATCAATTCTTCACCATGACAGGGTGATAGGCTGAAATATGTACAGAATCCAAAACATTTGACCAAAACCACCACCATTTGGAAAGTTTGATATCTGTTCAGCATACTGCGCAAGTCTTAAATCTACAGTATTCTTTGCTCATATGTTATATATTATAGGAAAGCCAGCATGGCTTCAAAATGTGCATTCACTCTGGCATTATGCCCATTTTAAAGTCAGGAGCTTGGCCATAACTTAAGCATGTTCTGATCTTGCAGTGAATTTTCTGAGTAGCCTGTCTGGGTGGAACTTAAACTCTGTTAGTAGTTTTAATATGGGCGAGCCAAAGATTGCAGTAAAAAATTCTAATTGTCCCAAGCTTTCTTTGTGATCTGATATTTGGGTAGTTGAGACATTTCCCAAGACTGTGGGTAGACATAAGGCTTATATGGAGGTTCAGGCTTTGAAAAGGTCTCGACCTCCAAATAGGTTACATTTTTATTAAGTTCGTCCTCAATGAGGGAAGCTGCTTCCAAAAACTACAACATTATCCCCCTAGAACAAGCTTCATTGCCACATTTTCCAACTTTTTAAAATGGTAAATGCTCAATACAACTATTGGCACACCTTGTTACGAGTCACTAAGTTATCCTCAACACTGATCTGATTTTATTCATCAAAGTACTGTCTAAGCATTAGATTACTTGAGAAATATTCTGGCCATCTTTATATACAGTACACACAGATTTCAGTATATTTTTCTTCTGACTTTGTGCCTTTCTATTTCATTTAGCCTCTGTGTTGGTGTTGTGGTCAATGTGTTGTTGATATTTTGTGGTCAATGAAGTATAGTTTTCAACATCTTCAACAAACTCCATGTACTCTCAAACAGCCTTTTCAACAGGAATGTGTGACAATGTAAGTTTCATGTAATCTGATTTCTCCCTGAACATACTTAAGTGTAGCATCAAATCTAGTCAATCCCTAACAAACACTCTGCACTCTTGGTCCCATAGCATTCAAAAGAGTGACCAGTGATTTGTGATCTGTCTCAATTGTGAACTGAAGACCCAAGACATAGTGTGAAAACCTTTCACAAGCTCAAGTAATGGCTAATGCTTCACTTTCAACTATTGTATATCGTAGCTCTGTTTCAGTCAAAGACACACCATGCACTGGTCTTCAATCACCACTATTGCGAATCTGAAAAAATGTGTTTCTTGTCTCATTAACCATAGTTTTTGCATTCCAATACTATTCATTTGATTCTGTCATTTTTCCCAGGAATAGCACTTCATTGTCTTTGACATCTTCAGTCTTTTGAAAGCTACTGGCATTAATAATTTTTCCTTTTGGTTTCTGAATTGGGGCCATTTTGCTGCATCGTACAGTTTGAAAATATCCCCTCTTTTTTGGAATAGCACTCTGCATTTCTGGCAGTCTTTGTGCCGATGCTGCCTTTTCCAGTTACAGTGAGAGCACTGAGTAATGGATGGCAGCTGCCTTTCTCAAGCTTTCAATGTTCCGGTGGAAGTATGATTCTACTCCAATACACCATAAATTGTCCAGTATCAGTCATTTTTCTCCTCAAAGTTTTCTGTCACATTTAATAAATAAATGATTTTGCTTTCTGATAGCTGCCTGCCTGGTTAACTGCACAAGCATTGGTAACATTAAATTCTCCCTTGACTGCTGAAATTCTGTTAAAAGCATCTACGATTCACTGCGATTCAGAACTAATTCATCTTTCCAGGATTCATTTTCACAGCCTGTCAACATAAATTGTTTAATAAGGGAATCAACACTCTCTCCTTATCATTAATTACATCCATTGAATGTTACTCTTTTGAGAATAGTGTTCCTTCTAAGGCTAATGTATATTTCAAATACTTTCATATCAGCATTTAATGTCACTGACTCTTCATGAGTTCCCGATCTGACAAATATGTCATCTGCAGTGCCATCTATGGCATAATGAAGGGTACTGACCTGTTCCTTGCAAGACTTTTCTGCTAATTCTAATACAGTCTTGTACCTTATAAATCTGTAATGCCTGTTCAGCTATTTCTTAGTTTGAATCAGGGCTCTCACATTTTTGAGGCACTCCAGTAAGGGAGAGGTCTTCTCCATTTGTTCACTTCACTCAAGCCTTCATTTAAGCTTTGTTACCATTTCCTGCACTGTCCTTTACTTGCAATCATTCTCCTTGTTACTTTTGCTTAACTCGTCATTTCATGGCTGCTTGGCATTTTGGGTCTTAGAGTCATAGAGTTATACAGCACAGAAACAGACTCTTTAGTCAAATCTTCCATGCCAACCAGACATCCCAATCTGGCCTACTTCCATTTGCCAGCAAATGGCTCATATCTCTCTAAACCCTTCTTATTCATATACCCATCCAGATGTCTTTTATAAATTGTAATTGTACCAGCCTCCACCACTTCCTCTAGCAGCTCGCTCCATACACACACACATCATCCTCTGCGTGAAAACGTTGCCCTTCAGGTCTCTTTTAAATCTTTCCCCTCTCACCTTAAACCTATGTCCTCTAGTTTTGGACTCTCCTACCCTGGGAAAAAGACTTTGACTATTCAGCCAATCCATTATCCCCAGGATTTTATAAACCTCTATAAGTTCACACCTCAGCCTTCAACGCAACAGGGATAATAGCCCCAGCCTATTCAGCATCTCCCTATACTCAAACCCTCAAAACCTGGCAATATCTTTGTAAATCTTTTCTGCACCCTTTCAAGTTTAACAGCATTCTTCCTATAGCAGGGAGTTAGCCTGCTGGTAACATATTGAGTGTTACTTATACAACAAAGTGTAACAGTGAGTGGCTCAGTGGTTAGCACTGCTGCCTCATAGTGCCAGGGATCCGGGTTCGATCTCAGCCTCGGGTGACTCATGTCTGTTTGGAGTTTGCACGATCTCCCCGTGTCTGTGTGGGTTTCCTCCAGGTGCTCTGGTTTCCTCCCACAATCCAAAGATGTGCAGCTTAGGTGAATTGGCCATGCTAAATTGCCCAAAGTGTTCAGGCATGTGTAGGTTACGTGCAATAGTCAGAGGTAAACATAAAGTAATGGAATGGGTTTGGATGGGTTACTCTTCAGAGGGTCAATGTGGACTTGTTGGGCCGAAGGGCCTGTTTCCACACTGTAGAGATTCCAGCCATGAGGCCTCACAAGGTCCATTCTCAGAGAATTTTGTTATCATGTCCCCTTGTATCACTAACAATATAGACTGTCTATACACATATTTATCAATAACCCTTTGTACTCAAGTGCCTTACTCTGTTTAAGACATCATTTATATTATCCTCCAATTCTTACACTTTTTTGTCTTCAGAGGCAGTTTATGACAAGAAACATTGACAAATTATTTACTTTACATTCTTATATTTGGTCAGGACTTTCAGAATGCATTGTTTTGTGACCATGTATATACCTTATGGTTGCGTCCATGTTTATCCAGTAATGAAATAATAGATTTGATATGCCCTTCTTTGATCACATTGAGCGCCTCAGGACTTTCAATCAAGATACAGTGCAAAACCTCCAGGATACCTGTGTCAAAAATATAAATCAAAATTGTCAAAGGATGTCAGATATTTCAAAGTGACGTGACAAACCTCTATGTACATGTAACATTTCGAATCAGTTCTGAAGCGCAGATGTAATCAGTTTACAAAATTATCGTTGCTCATTTTCCTTTCCCCAGAATCAGTTCTCTGGGAAGAAAAAGGCTAAGTTTTTTTCTAATGATCTTTCATTTACTGACAAAACCAACCTTTTGCACAGATGAACAAATTGCACTTTTAGTAGAAAATATTTTCTGATTCTCAAATTTCATAACTAGTTTATTTGTTTTTGGTGGTTTCTGTGGGAAAGATGGTGGCCAAGAAATCTCCCCGTCCTTCTCAATATTACAGTGCCTTCACTAACCATCTGGGCCATCAGCATTAGGAGACAGGGTCTCCATATAAGATCTCATTGTAAGGACAGCGAATCCAAGTTTCCTCAAGTCTTGGGCAGGCACTTCAACTGTTCTTTAGTCAAGTGTCAGACACATATGGACAAATGTACATTGATACTTGAGGGAGGTGCACGGTTTAAGCAAGACACTAAATATTACAATGTCTCCAATTTAAAGGTTTGAAAATGAGTCATTCTTGTGTAATATTTCCAGCATTTACTTTAGCTTAACATTGCATTTCTTTGTTTGCATGTCTATATTAGATATCAAAGAAGTACAGCTTTTTAGCTCAAAAATAATATTCACACTTTGCTTGATACCATCACTAGGATCAGGAAGAGAAATCATGGGACCTGGTGCTTCTGCTGTTCCTGGCACTCTTATTTCACTGATACCTTTAACCCTTCCCCTCACATGCTTTGGAATAGAGAACGAGTCAAAATTCCATCCCAAATAGACTCATGGTCATAGAGATGTACAGCATGGAAACAGACCCTTCGGTCCAACCCGTCCATGCCAACCAGATATCTCAACCCAATCTAGTCCCACCTGCCAGCACCCGGCTCATATCCCTCCAAACCCTTCCTATTCATATACCCATCCAAATGCCTCTTAAATGTTGCAATTGTACCAGCCTCCACCACTTCCTCTGGCAACTCATTCCATACACGTACCACACTCTGCATGAAAATGTTGCCCCTTAGGTCTCTTTTATATCTTTCCCCTCTCACCCTAAACCTATGCCCGCTAGTTCTGGACTCCCCGACCCCAGGGAAAAGACTTTGTCTATTTATCCTATCCATGCCCCTCATAATTTTGTAAACCTCAATAAGGTCACCCCTCAGCCTCCAACGCTCCAGGGAAAACAGCCCCAGCCTGTTCAGCCTCTCCCTGTAGCTCAGATCCTCCAACCCTGGCAATACCCTTGTAAATCTTTTCTGAACCCTTTCAAGTTTCACAACATCTTTCTGATAGGAAGGAGACCGGAACTGCATGCAATATTCCAACAGTGATCTAACCAATGTCCTGTACAGCCGCAACATGACCTCCCAACTCCTGTACTCAATACTCTGACCAATAAAGGAAAGCATACCAAACGCCGCCTTCACTATCCTATCTATCTGCGACTCCACTTTCAAGGAGCTATGAACCCGCACTCCAAGGTCTCTTTGTTCAGCAACACTCCCTAGGACCTTACCATTAAGTGTATAAGTCCTGCTAAAATTTGCTTTCCCAAAATGCAGCACCTCGCATTTATCTGAATTAAACTCCATCTGCCACTTCTCAGCCCATTGCCCCATCTGGTCCAGATCCTGTTGTAATCTGAGGTAACCCTCTTCACTGTCCACTACACCTCCAATTTTGGTGTCATCTGCAAACTTACTAATTGTACCTCTTATGCTCGCATCCAAATCATTTATGTAAATGATAAAAAGTAGAGGGCCCAGCACCGATCCTTGTGGCACTCCACTGGTCACAGGCCTCCAGTCTGAAAAACAACCCTCCATCACCACCCAGTCTTCTACCTTTGAGCCAGTTCTGTTTCCAAATGGCTAGTTCTCCCTGTGTTCCTTGAGATCTAACCTTGCTAACCAGTCTCCCATGGGGAACCTTGTTGAAAGCCTTGCTGAAGTCCATATAGATCACATCTACTGCTCTGCCCTCATCAATCTTCTTTGTTCCTTCTTCAAAAAACTTAATCAAGTTTGTGAGATATGATTTCCCACACACAAAGCCGGTGGCACAGTGGTTAGCACTGCTGCCTCACAGCGCCAGAGACCCGGGTTCAATTCCCGCCTCAGGCGACTGACTGTGTGGAGTTTGCACGTTCTCCCGGTGTCTGCGTGGGTTTCCTCCGGGTGCTCCGGTTTCCTCCCACAGTCCAAAGATGTGCAGGGTCAGGTGAATTGGCCATACTAAATTGCCCGTAGTGTTAGGTAAGGGGTAAATGTAGGGGTAGGGGTGGGTTTCGCTTCGGCGGGTCAGTGTGGACTTGTTGGGCCGAAGGGCCTGTTTCCACACTGTAATGAAATCTAATCTAAAAAAAAGCCATGTTGACTATCCCAATCAGTCCTTGCCTTTCCAAATACATGTACATCCTGTCCCTCAGGATTCCTTCCAACAACTTGCCGACCACTGAGGTCAGGCTCACCAGTCTATATTTCCCTGGCTTTTCTTTATCGCCCTTCTTAAACATTGGCATCACGTTTGCCAACCTCCAGTCTTCCGGCACCTCACCTGTGACTATCGATGATACAAATATCTCAGCAAGAGGCCCAGCAAGCACTTCTCTAGCTTCCCACAGAGTTCTCAGGTACACCTGATCAGGTCCTGTGGATTTATCCACCTTTAACCGTTTCAAGACATCCAGCAATTCCTCCTCTGTAATCTGAACATTTTGCAAGATGTCACCATTTATTTCCCTACAGTCTATATCTTCCATATCCTTTTCTACAGTAAATACTGATGCAAAATATTCATTTAGTATTTGCTTAATAAATGCTTTTGTGTTTTCCTTGACGGCTATATCTTGTTTGAATTTGACTCTTTTTCATTCTAACTAATTTACTGAGTAATGCAGGTACAAAGTCTCAGCACCTACTGTCATACGGGTCATCCGGAGTTGTACATGAACAGAATTAAAAGAATATATCAATATCCTCAATAATTATCAACTCCCTATTAAATCTAAAGCCACAATGTACAATGAAGACATTACTGTCTGAGATGCCACAGTATTTAAATTGTCAAAAGGCAGTTGGTGTTTGTAAGCAATATTTTTTCTAAAATCAATTACACACTACTATATTGAAAAAGCCATCACTTTGAACACACCTTCCTGAGATAGATTAGGTCAAAGCTATCACATTTCAATCACATATGCACAACAAGATATATTAACCATGCAGTTACTATACCTTTCACTCTGATTTCAATCTCAGATGTGAACTTAACAATTCACATGATAGTTCTATTCATATGCAGTCTTAACGTAGCAATTCTACCTTCATTTGTGAGGAATTTATTACCTCAGTGATTTCAATTTTTCTTGGCTCCCACTGAGATAAGATTTTTTTTTCATTTGTTCACGGGAGGTGGATGTCACTGGTTATGCTAGCATTTATTGCCCATTCTTAATTGCACAGTGTTCTTTTATTGACAGGCTTTAAACCATTTACTCTGTTTTTTTATCACCTGCCTCCCACACCAATCTTCATCCAACCTCCCTTTCTACATCTCTCCTCATTTCGCAGCCCCTCTCCCTGCATTGTCTCTCCCCTCACAAGTGCAGCCTCTTTTAAGGTCCCTTTCCTCCAACCCTGCAGTCACGCCCACTCTCTATTCCACCCTTCCGTCTCTTTCTCTCTTCCATACTCTGTCCCACTCAGCCTCCCATGCTCTCTCCTCCTCATCCCTGCAGCCTATCCTTTCTCTTCTTTCTCTGGCAACATTGCAGCCTCCTCCTTCACTTCCTTCTCAACACAACCCCTCCATCCTCCACTCTCCCTTGTTTTAAGCGACCATTCCTGCAAGCCTCCCCTTTCACTTCCAGTGACCCTGAAGCCTCCCCTCCATCTCTTCCCACCCCCTGAAGTATCCAACCTGTTTCTATCTCTGCCTGAACTGGCAACTAAAACTGATAAACACGGAACAGAACCAACCCATGGTTGGAAGGGGAGCTCCTCAGAAATTCTTTCCCTATGTTTGGGGTGAGTTTGGCCTCTGCTCCCTTGTGTTTTGAGTGCTGCGACATGGCCAGTGGCCCAGGTCCCAGTTCAGCATGTTCCCCAGTGATTAGGACCAGGAGCATCCTCCCTCTCCCGGGTTCTGGCCATAGTAGAATGTCGGTACATTGATCTTAATGCCTCAATTACTCATTATAGATTCACTGTTTATAGTGTCAGAGACATTAAACATCTTTAAAGAGATTTAGATGTGAGAAAAAAGGCTGCATCTTATTGCTGCCAGGGAACCATGCAGGAGAAATTAAAACCAGTAGCAGTCTCATACAAAGATGAAAGTCAAGGCAAATAGATTGTGTTCCCACAGGAACATTACAATAGCATTAAGCAGGGGATTAGAGATGAACTGCATTGCAATGTTTACATATTGGTTCCTGCATAAATGATATAATATGTACAATTCAGCTGTTAAAGTTGTAACTTATTAGCCCACTTATTTAAGTAAATTAATGCGATGGTATATACACTTATTCCATGCCACAAGTGTCAATATTTCAAAATATTCAATGGGCCTAAAATTTCACAGGGTTGCCCTGGTAGTAAATTATGTCCACCAGAACCTAAGTTACTTTTACATAAGCATACACCCTACTGAGGTCATTTGAAGGATTGGGTTCGGTTCCCGGCAACTGCAAGGGTGTCGTGGCCGCTGACTGTTTTACCATAAGACCATAAGACATAGGAGTGGAAGTAAGGCCATTTGGCCCATCGAGTCCACTCCGCCATTCAATCATGGCTGATGGGCATTTCAACTCCACTTACCTGCATTCTCCCCGTAGCCCTTAATTCCTTGTGACATCAAGAATTTATCAATTTCTGCCTTGAAGACATTTAGCATCCCAGCCTCCACTGCACTCTGTGGCAATGAATTCCACAGGCCCACCATTCTCTGGCTGAAGAAATGTCTCCGCATTTCTGTTCTGAATTTACCCCCTCTAATTCTAAGGCTGTGTCCACGGGTCCTAGTCTCCTCGCCTAACGGAAACAATTTCCTAGCACCATCCTCTCCAAGCCATGTATTATCTTGTAAGTTTCTATTAGATCTCCCCTTAATCTTCTAAACTCCAATGAATACAATCCCAGGATCCTCAGCCGTTCCTCATATGTTAGACCTACCATTCCAGGGATCATCCGTGTGAATCTCCGCTGGACACGCTCCAGTGCCAGTATGTCCTTCCTGAGGTGTGGGGACCAAAACTGGACACAGTACTCCAAATGGGGCCTAACCAGAGCTTTATAAAGTCTCAGTAGCACAACAGTGCTTTTATATTCCAACCCTCTTGAGATAATTGACAACATTGCATTCGCTTTCTTAATCACGGACTCAACCTGCATGTTTACCTTTAGAGAATCCTCGACTAGCACTCCCAGATCCCTCTGTACTTTGGCTTTACGAATTTTCTCACCGTTTAGAAAGTAATCCATGCTTCTATTCTTTTTTCCAAAGTGCAAGACCTTGCATTTGCTCACATTGAATTCCATCAGCCATTTCCTGGACCACTCCTCCAAACTGTCTAGATCCTTCTGCAGCCTCCCCACTTCCTCAGTACTACCTGCCTGTCCACCTAACATTGTATCATTGGCAAACTTCGCTAGAATGCCCCCAGTCCCTTCATCCAGATCATTAATATATAATGTGAACAGCTGCGGCCCCAACACTGAACCCTGCGGGACACCGCTTGTCACTGGCTGCCATTCCGAAAAAGAACCTTTTATCCCAACTCTCTGCCTTCTGTCAGACAGCCAATCCTCAATCCATAACAGTAGCTCACCTCGAACACCATGGGCTCTCACCTTGCTCAGCAGCCTCCCGTGTGGCACCTTATCAAAGGCCTTTTGGAAGTCTAGGTAGACCACATCCACTGGGTTTCCCCGGTCTAACCTACTTGACACCTCTTCAAAGAACTCCAACAGGTTTGTCAGGCATGACCTCCCCTTACTAAATCCATGTTGACTTGTTCTAATCCGACCCTGCTCTTCCAAGAATTTAGAAACCTCATCCTTAACCATCCTTAGAATTTTACCAACAACCGAGGTTAGGCTAATTGGCCTATAATTTTCCATCTTTTGCCTTGATCCTTTCTTGAACAAGGGAGTTACAACAGCGACCTTCCAATCATCTGGGACTTTCCCCGACTCCAGTGACTTTTGAAAGATTTCAACCAACGCCTCCGCTATCTCCTCAGCCACCTCCCTCAGAACTCTTAGTGTGCCTTTGCACACTAAAGCTTAAGAGTCTTCAGATTGCATATGCCTCTTGGCAGGAAGTAATCAGTCCTCTATCAAGTTGAATCAGAACAAATATTTTAAAAAGCTTGAAAAGAACGCACACTTGCTCTGATGTAATGTGCCCAAAACTCATAATTTTGTCTGGAGTTTCCCAAAATCAACAGCTCAGGAGAAACACTTGTTGTATTGCCAGCCTACACATGAGTGTTGGTACTGCAAATGAACTCAAATAATACCTGAGCTTTCATCAGTTTCTGTTACAGAAAATTGCTCAAGATACCTCCCGTGTAATTCCCCATCTCCTGACTTGCTGTCACTCCTACCACAGTAGAATGCTGGCACTGATCAGTGGGGTCAGAAACCAATAACAAATCAGGGGACTAGGGGTGTAAGGGGGAATGTTCAGAGCAAGACAATTATTAAGGCATGAGATCTCAAGAACAGGTGAAGTGGATCAGAATGCCACTTAATAGATAAGTCTCCTGGGCCAGACAGGATAAACCCAAGGCTCTATAGGAAGCAAAGGAAGAGATTGTTATGTCTTTGGCAATGATCTTTGCATCCTTACTGCCCACTCGAGTACTGCCAGATGATTGGAGGGTGGCAAATGTTATTCCCTTGTTCAAGAAAGGGCATAGGGATAACCCTGGGATTTACAGACCTGTCAGTCTTACATCAGTGGTGGGCAAATTACTGGAGAGGATTCTGAGAGACAGGATTTATTATTATTTGGGAAAGCATAGCTTGATTAGAGATAGTCAGCATGGCTTTATGAGGGGCAGGTCATGCCTCATAAGCCTTATTGAATTATTTGAGGATGTGACAAAACACATTGATGAAGGTAGAGCAGTGGATGTGACGTACATGGATTTTAACAAGGCATTTGATAAGGTTCCCCATGGTAGGCTCATTCAGAAGATAAGGAGGCATTGGAGACAGGGAAGTCTGACTGTATGGATACAGAATTGGCTGGCCTTAGAAGACATATGGTGATAGAATATACAAAGTATTCATTCTGAGGCTCAGTGACCAGAGGTGTTCTGCAGGGATCTGTTCTGGGACTTCTGCTCTTTGCGATTTTTATAAATGACTTAGATGAGGAAGCAGAAAGGTGGTTTAGTAAGTTTACCAATGACACAAAAGATTGGCAGAGTTGTGGATAGTATGGAGAGCTGTTGTAGGTTGTAACAGGACATTGACAGGATGCAGAGCTGGACTGAGAAGTGGCAGCTGGAGTTCAGCCTGGAAAAGTGTGAAGTGATTTATTTTGGAAAGTCGAATTTGAATGCAGATTACAGGTTAAAACCAGGATTCCTGGCAGTGTAGAGGAACAGAGGGATCTTGGGATCCACATCCACAGATCTCTCCAAGTTGCCACCCAAGTGAATAGAGTTGTTAGGAAGGCATAAGGTTGTTGGCCTTCATTAGTAGGAGGATTGAGTTTAAGAACCATGAGATTATGCTGTACCTCTATATAGCCCTAGTTATACCACACTTGGAATATTGTGTTCAGTTCTGGTCGCCTCATTATAGGAAAGATGTGGAAGCTTTAGAGAGGGTGCAATCGAGATTTAACAGGATGCTGCATGGACTGGAGTGGTAATGAAGTACGTCTCATGAAGAAAGGTTGAGGTAGCTCGGGCTTTTCTCATTAGAGCAAAGAAGG
This sequence comes from Chiloscyllium plagiosum, assembly GCF_037043375.1. Taxonomy (NCBI): domain Eukaryota; kingdom Metazoa; phylum Chordata; class Chondrichthyes; order Orectolobiformes; family Hemiscylliidae; genus Chiloscyllium; species Chiloscyllium plagiosum. Next base: position 76,497,511 of record NW_028270146.1, read on the forward strand.
ATGAGCAGTGACTTCATAGAGATGTATAAGATGATGACAGGAATAGATAGAGTGGATAGTCAGACAGTATTTTCTTCCCTGGGCGGAAATGGCTATCATGAGAAGGAATAATTTTAAGGTAATTGGAGGAAGGTTTAGGGGAGATGTCAGAGGTAGATTCTTTACACAGAAAGCAGTGGGTGCATGGAATACACTGCCAGCAGTGATAGTAGAGCCAGATACATTAGGGATGTTTAAGTGACTCTTGGATATGCACATGGATAGTAGTAAAATGAAGGGCTGACCATTTTGTCTGAGTTAGTATTTCAGCACAAATGTTATTAGACACTCATTTTCTTATTAAATACCGGTTTTAATTTTTAAAAAGATTTACTCATGGGATGTGGGTGGCTCTGGCTAGGTCAGCAGTTATTGTCCATTCCTAATTGCCAAGAGTTAAGAGCCAATCACATTGCTGTGGGTCTGGAGTCATATGTAGGCCAGGCCAGGCAAAGATAGCAGTTTCCTTCCCTAAAGTGAACCAGATTGATTTTTCCTACAATCAACAATGGATTCATGGTCATTATTAGACTCTTAATTACAGATTTTTTTATTGAATTCATATTCCATCATCTGCCCAGATGGGATTTGAACCGAATGTCCCCAGAACGTTCACTATTAGAATATAAGAGCATCCCTTTTTCATGCACAAATAAAACACTCCATTACCTGAAGAAGATTCCAATCTGTCTAATTTATTGACCAACCAGTCTAAGTTTTTCGAAAACTTGGCACAGTTGCTACGGTTTCCACGTATTAGTGCAGCTAGAGAAAACAGGCAGCATATAACAGATGTGAACTCATGTGAAGCACAGTTTGTCTCAAAATGTAATAACAAAATGCACAAAACCATACATAACATGTAGCACAGTAACAGGCTATTTACCCCAAAAGGTTTTCTCGTATTTATGCCTCATTGAGCCTCAGCCTACTTCATTAAGCCTACCAGCAACTTCCCTTTATTGCTTTCTCCATTGATTGATATATTTAAGGGGAGGTAGATAAACAATGCTATTCACTGCAACTTCAGTTTTGTGATAGAGAGGTCCACACTCATACAACTCTGGGTGAAGAAAAATTATCTTCTGGATATATGGGTGTCTATCTCATTTATGACCTATTGTTTCTGAAGAAAACAACCTTATCCTGCTCTGTCATTCCTAATAGATGCTCAGTTTAGAGATCTTCCTGTACCATCTACAATGCTTCTACATCAGAGTTATAATATGAAGGCCACAACTGTACTGCATTTAAGTATGGCCTGACCAAGATTCTATGCAGGTTTAACAGAATTTCTGGGCTTTTCATTTGAATCCTCGAGAAATTAAACTCTGACCTTTGTTTGTTTTTAAAATAATTCCTTTCTTTTAGTCTTCTAATTATTTTGTGAATCTGCAGCCTGAGATCCCCTGCTTAAATTGACCTCTTCTTTTTCCCCCAGAGGCATATGCCCTCATTATTCCTGCGAAAATACATCGCCTCACACTTGTCATTTTCAAAATTCATCAAGTATGTTAGAATTCTGAAAGTTTATTAATTTCTTCTCATAATGTATTGCACTCTTTGGTTTTAACTATACTTGGATATTTGATATAAATATGTGAAAGAAAAATCTATTCACCAATATAAATTGACTCCTTGAGTTAATTAATTTAAGATTCCAATCATTATACCATTTTGTTTTCAAGTAATTGCTTCCCATTTTTATTTTGTTAGTCTCTTGATACTTTAATTTCTCTTAAAAGTTTAGATAGATTATTTGCTGTGGTCCACAAAGGACCATTGGCAGCTGTGTCCATTAGAGAGAGAATCAATTGGATGTGGATATAGATTGAGGAGTAAGACTTCACATTAATCATGGGACAATGTGAAAGGGCACGCTTCCATAACTATTATGGAATTGAACTTGCACTGTTGTTGTTATTCTGCTCCACACTCTCGCCATCAAGCTCAATTGAGTTAAGCACCTCATGCCTGTTAATTCGGTGATTTGATTTTTCTGATCAAGATAAGACAACAAAAAATTAAATCCACCTTGACATTCTATCCTATGTTACGTTTTGCCAAATTCCCCATTCCTGCAAAATAATGCACAACAATTAAAAGCTAATAATTCTGCAGGGACTTGCAAATTAGCCAAGAATACTGTTCACTGCATGTTCTTTTTAATTCTGAGAACAATTAAAACTGTGCAATTCAAAGATACATTTGTCAGCACTTAAGAATTCTTCATTCTTCTGCTGCCTGTATTTTAAAGAGCAATTGTAGGACTTTACCTAGCAGCTCATAAAGCAAATTCAAAATATCTTTCCACGCTGCTCCAGCTTCTTCACCAGCAAATTCTGCAAAATGTGCCGCACTGTGGTAGACATTCATCCGGTCAATGCAATTCAGGACCAATCTCAGCATTGCCTGACAACATTGAGAGATTGAAGATAAGTCCAAGAAATAAGACAAATGAGTGTGCAGTGTAAGTGTGCAGTATCCTTCCTTTCTACACTGCTTTTCCATTGTTGGAACAACATTCAACCACAACTACCCTGACTATTTTGTCTTCTGTAATTATGTTATGGACAAGAAAAGTAATTCACATTTAAAGTTGGCACTATGGTGTGCCTATACCAGATAGATTGCAATGGTTTAAAAAAAAGCTGCTCACTATTATTTTCCATAGGACTATTAGGGATGGGCCTTGCCAGCAATGCTCACATAGCATAGATGTATCACTAAAAGGCTAAAGCAATTAAAGGATCATTGTACACAGATGATTGACAAGTGAGTAATTTATCAGTGAAGTTCTCCAGTTATTGGTAACCTCGATATTTCGGAATATACTTTTGGTTATTTGGAGTGGGATTATGTTTCCAAATGTGTTAAGGATACAACAACTGTAGCAATCTGATCCTGAAATGGATAGAGGATTACATATCTTCTGCTCAAGGTTCTAAGTTAGAAACCTTGCCAGATATTTCAGAGACTGTGTATGACTTAGAGAACAAAGATCCCACATGAATTGCATTCCAACAGGGGGTTGCTCCAGAAAAAGGGTTTGCCCTGTTGACTATGCTCTATTGTTTATGATTTCTGTGAATCCGGTTGATCAAAAACTACATCAAATTGCAATCAAAAATAAAATCCAACTGTTATGCAAATTTATATTTTAAAACAAGGATTTAACATAAGAAACATTCTTGATCTCTTATTTCCTGCAAGTCAAATGTAAGAAACCATATCTTCGCCCTTTGTGCTGTTGTCTTATGCCTGAGTTTGAAAGGAACTTGCATCTTTTACCAAACAATATGCTTGATAAAACTTGTTAATAAACATTACTATCAAACATTCTTGTGTCAGACTCTGCACGGCAAGTTGCAGAAGAAAACACTTCTAGTCTTCCTGGCAATGTCCATTTAAATGTCAATCCACTGCATTAACCTTCACACACCACCCTTCATTTTCTGCACTCTGAATGAGATTGTCAATTAAAACCACATTGAGAGTTGTTTGTGCTGCGAGATTGTCCTGCTAAGAGCTATTAAAGCTATGTGTGGGGAGATATGGTACAGAAGCTAAATTTGCGTTAAGAGCCTTATAACTAACGCAGAGAGATTTCAACCCATCAGCAAGTTTAATTCACGATAAAATATGATCCCTTGAAAGGAGGAAATGTAACTGAAAAGATTTTTCTCATTCCAAAAGTGTCAAAATGTTTTTGTGTCAAGTCAGTGGTATGATTTTCAGATTTTCCCTTCTCAACAGGAAAGCATGATGGTTCAATTCGCAACAGTATAAATGTGTTGTATGATTCAGAGTGCATCACATCCATGATGATCTCCCACTCAGACAAGTCATCAAGGAAAGTGATAAGTGAGTACACTAAGGATCTTAACAGAGATAGTGAGGGGATATTGGAGGAAAGACACTTTGGGGAAGTCTTGCATATCTCCTAGCAAATGCTCAGGCAGCAGCAATAATAATCCATTGTACTGGGAGATCAATATGTGTGAAAGGGGAGAAAAAGTAAAAGTGACTTAAGGAAAGAATGACCTTTGTTGATTATAGCACATTTCAATTTAAACAACTTAAATAATTTGTGTTGGCATGTGTCAAAGTGACTTTCTGACAAAGTGTCAAACTCTTCAAAGTGACACCTTCAAAGAAAACAGCACTGAAAGCTTCAACCAATGGAGTCAAATTAGCACCAGAATGAAAATTTCCATTGTAATGTTCAAACTCAAGGTGTCAAAGAGCACCAAACTAATTTGCAAGGTAAACTTAAATGGACAAGAGGAGGAGAATATTTTGCTCTCTGCAAGAAAAGTTGAGAATTCTTTTCCCCGGACAGCAGTGGAGGCTGGGTCATTGAATATATTCAAGGTTAACATTGAACATTACAGCGCATTACAGCCCTTCAGCCCTTGATGTTATGCTGACCTGTAGAATCAATCTGAAGCCCATCTAACCTACATTGTTCCATTCTCATCTATATGCCTATCCAATGACCATTTAAATGCCCTTAAAGTTGGTGAGTCTACTACTGCTGCAAGCAGTGTGTTCCACGCCCCTAACACTCTCTGAGTAAAGAAATTATCTCTGACATTTATCCTATATCTATCACCGTTCAATTTAAAGTTATGTCCTCTTGTGCTAGTCATCACCATTTGAGGAAAAAGGTTCTCATTGTCTAAAATATCTAACCCTCTGATTATCTCAATTAAGTCACCTCTTAACCTTCTTCTCTCTAACGAAAACAGCCTCAAATCTCTCAGCCTTTCCTCATAAGACCTTCTCTCCATACCAGGCAACATCCTATTAAATCTCCTTAGAAACCTTTCCAAAGCTTCCACATGCTTCCTATAATGCAGTGACCAGAACTGTATGCAATACTCCAAGTGTGTACCAGAACTTATTACAACTGCAACATGATCATAGTTCCGAAACGCAATCCCTCTACCAATAAAAGCTAACACACCATATGCCTTCTTAACAACCCCAACAACCAGGTAGCAACTTTCAAGGATCTATGTACCTGGACACCAAGATCTCTCTGCTCTTCTACACTACCAAGAATCTTACCATTAGCTCAGTACTCCGCATTCCTGTTGCTCCTTGCAAAGTGAATCACCTCATACTTTTTCATACTAAACTCCATTTGCCACATCTCAGCCCAGCTCTCCTGCTTACCTATGTCCATCTGTAACCTACAACATCCTTCATCTCTATCCACAACTCTACCGACCTTAGTGTCATCCGCAAATTTACTAACCCATCCTTTTATGCCCTCATTCAGATCATTTATACAAATGACAAACAACAGTGGATCCAAAATAGATCCTTGCAGTATACCACTAGTAACTGAACTCCAGCATGAATACTTCCCATTAACCACACCCTCTGTCTTCTTTCAACTAGCCAATTTCTGACCCAAACCGCTAAGTCACCCTCAGTCCCATGCCTCTGTATTTTGTGCAATAGCCTACCATGGGGAACCTTATCAAATGCCTTACTGAAATCCATATACATCACATCAACCACTTTACCTTCATCCACCTGTCTGTTCACCTTCTCAAAGAACTCAATAAGGTTTGTGAAGCACGACCTATCCTTCACAAAACTGTGTTGACTATCCCTAATCAAATTATTCCTTTCAAGATGATTATAAATCCTATCTCTTACAACCCTTTCTAACACTTTACCCACAACCAAAATAAGGCTTACAGGTCTATAATTCCCAGGGTTGTCTCTACTCCCCTTCTTGAACAAGGGAACAACATGTGCTACCCTCCAGTCTTCTGGCACTATTCCTGTAGACAATGATGACATAAAGATCAAAGCCAAAGGCTCGGCAATCTCCCCCCTGGCTTCCCAAAGAATCCTAGGATAAATCCCATCCAGCCTATGGACTTATCTATTTTTACACTTCCCAGAATTGCTAGCACCTCCTCCTTATGAACCTCAATCCCATCTAGTCTAGTAGCCTTTTTCCAGGTGATGCCAGACAGTATTTTGATCAGAAAGGGAGTGAACAGTAATGGGGAGGCAGACAGGGAAGTCACAATCAGATTAGTCATGATTTTATTGAATGGCAGAACAAGCTTGAGGGGCTGAATGGTCTACTCCTGCAACTAATTCTCATGCTCTTATGACATTTAAAAAGCCAATATTTGCGAAAATAAATATTTTAGATTGATAAACACGATGTCTAAAAATGTAGAGAGAGAAAAGTCTACTCAATAACAAATACACTGTGGTAACACTTCTTACCTCTTCTTTAAATAAGTTCTGCCTATTCCTAAGAGAGCGTAGCTTGTATTGCTTATCTTCATGCTTCAAATCTTCCTCTGGAGGATGGAAGTAAGTGATCAGGTCCATCAAAGCTTCCTTAACTTCTTGAATGGGCAGTTTGACTGCTGAACTTTTACCAAGACAATCAAGACCCCTGTGGAAATGTGTCTATGAGTATTTCTAAAGAAACTTAAGCATTATACAGATAATCATCAGAATAAAAAACAGAAATTGCTAGAAAAGCTCAGGAGGCCTGGCAGCATCCTTGGGGAGTTAATGTTTCGGGTCCGGTAACCCTTCCAGCATCTGTAATTCTTTTGGTTTTTAAACAACTTGCTTTTCTCAATAACATTTAGGTAGCATTTTTAACATGGTTAAACACCATAAAATATTTTGCAAGAGAAGAACAAAAATAGGACAGCTGTAAGGGGAAATTTGGGTGGAATTTACAGTTTTTAAATTGCTTTTAAAAGGTTGAGTAAGAATATGATTGGCAGAATTGTTGAAAAAGGGTAATTTGGAAAGTTGCATAGAGGTAGGTGAAGGCTGTGCCACTGAGATTGAAAGGAAAGGGGATCACAGAATGCCAGAGTCAGAAGAAAAAGATTGCGGCAAAAGTTCCATCATTGAAGGAAATTTGAAAAGGAGCATAGGGTAAGTTCAGAGATTTGGAGGTGTATAAACCCAATGTGTTTTGAAACAGGAATTATTGAGATGATAACTAAACAGGATTCAGTGAGACATACTGAGTGCATGACATGCATCGACATAAGATTGTCACAAGCCAGGCATTTTCTTTGAAAATTAGATTTAGAAATGATGAAAACATGGAAAACGCAGCCCAAAAGGAGGCTGCCAGATATCTTCCATTTCAAGGCATGGAACACATTTATTGGAGTGAGTTTGGTGGCAGAGGCTGTTCTACACCCGATTCTAGGAGCATTTCTTCGACTTGGGGAAATGAGCTAATATCTGGCTGCACACACTGAAGGGTTCATTCTGGGACTTGGTGTACAGATGAAAAAAATGGGAGGTGTTGTAGAGAAAGATCGGTGGAATAAACACTCACTCAACCTGACTGACACTAGAACATTGATTAGAGCACAGAGAACATCAAGAGGTCAAGGGAAGTGTTGGAAAGCCATCGTGAGTAAATGCATTTAAGCCAACCCCTTATCTAAGAATTATGCCACTAAACAGCAGTGAAGAAAAATAGAGACAAATTCATTAACAAAGCAAATCAATAATGATTTGTTAATTCAGCAACATTGATAGAAAAATGTAATATTGCTTCTGTAGTAAAACAACTTGCAGTGAGGTCCAAATCTGCTTTCAAGAAAAAGCCAAGGGGAGGAAAAATCTGTCCTTATTGCCAAACATGTATATCTAGCATTCACTTAAGATTATAGTTAGAATCTTCTTCTGACACACAGTAATAATAGGAGCAGGGAACAATGATTTAAGTAACAGATACAGTGTTTACAGTAAGTTTCTACCAAGGTTTGGAGAAGCTGGTGATGGACTAGGGTGTACTAAGTTAGAAATCACACAACACCAGGTTATAGTCCAACGGGTTTATTTGGAAGCACTAGCTTTCGGAGCGCTGCTCCTTCAGCAGGTGGTTGTGGAGTCTAAGATTATAAGACACAGAATTTCTAACAAATGTCTACATGTGATGCAACTGAAATTATGTATTGAAAAAGACCTGGGTTGTTTGTTAAGTGGCATCTGACTGAGCAAACAAGAGAGGCTGGAGGGTTTGGCGAAAATTTGGCTGAGTGGCAAAGCTGTGTGGCCCAGCTTGCGAGTGGAGGATGGGGATACTATCAGCTTGTGGCAAACCAGTAGCTCACCATCAAACTTTACATTATTTTACAAAACCTCAGGCAATTGCCAGAGCTGAAAGCTTTGAAACTGACGTTACATTTTTCCTTACTTTTTTTACAGTTAAAACTCATCAACTGCACTGGATCAAAAATTGAATTTGTATCTAGCAGTATTATTTGGGAACAGTTCCCTCATGATAAAATGAAAACATATCTTGAACCATGCTCTATTCTCAATGATGCATTTCTGCCTTTCAACAATATCATCAATACAAATACTCAAGAATCATCTTCAGTCAGTTAAATACCTGATAAACTGATTAAATAAGTTGGTTGTTTGGCGTATAATTCGAGCTGCCCGAGATTCTTCACTTTGACAACGTTGCAAAATGATACCATCGTCCATGTGTCCTTCTTGATGTAATATGGCCTGGAAGTATGAAACTGTGCTCTCAGTACAGATATTTTTCCAACAGTTTTTCACATTCACAAATATAAAAACATTCAAAACTAAAATCACTTTAAACATGAATTTGCTTTCATTTTGTTTTTGGAGATATTATGGTCTTTTTCAGGTAAGGAACATTTTTTTCCCCTCAACATGCTGATCCATGCATGGGAATAATTCTATTGGTGTCGACAGCTCTCTGGGACCTCAGTCAGCCCATTCTCACTTGCGAAACCAGAGGGAGACAATATGAAATTGATATTTCAATCAACCCTTCCACAGCACAAACAAACCAATTTTCATTTCCACTCTTTTCAATGGTGACTGTGACAGGGATACATTCGAAAATGCATTACATTTCTCTGTTCTTGCGTAGATCTCACATTATCCCAAAGGTTACCTCCTAACAATCATCCTTAACACTTCCTTCTTTGCCATATATTCCCAAGTTTTTTATGTGATGGACAACCTTTGTGTTAATAGAGTGAAATCCTTTGTTTCTCACAAAGATCATGCGAATACATAGAGTGTCCTATCATAAAACTAGATGGAAAGGCAAGAAGCGAGAATAACACTAAAAGTCCGCAGAAGGATACAGACAGGTTAAAGGATTGGGCAAAAACTTGACAGATAGAATATAATGTGGGAAATTGTGATGTTATGCACTTTGGCAGAAAGAATAAAGGTGCTGAACAGAACGACTGCAGAAAGTTACAATACAGAGGGATTTGGGACTCCATGTGCATGAATCACAAGCTAGCATCCAAGTTCAGTTGATATTAGAGAAACCAAATGGACTATCAGCCATTGTTTCAAAGGAAACAAAACGTAAATGTAGTGAGATTTTGCTATAACTATACAAGGCAATGGTCAGACCACAGCTGCAATACTGTGAACAGTTTTAGGTAAGATTACATTACAGTGTGGAAACAGGCCCTTCGGCCCAACAAGTCCACACCGACCCACCGAAGCGTAACCCACCCATACCCCTACATTTACCCCTTACCTAACACTACGGGCAATTTAGCATGGCCAATTCACCTTACCTGCACATCTTTGGACTGTGGGAGGAAACCGGAGCACCCGGAGGAAACCCACGCAGACACAGGGAGAACGTGCAAACTCCACACAGTTAGTCACCTGAGGCGAGAATTGAACCCGGGTCTCTGGCGCTGTGAGGCAGCAGTGCTAACCACTGTGCCACCGTGCCGCCCCAATTGTGGGCCAATTATCTAAAGAAAGCTATATTGTCATTGGAGGTAGTCCAAGAAAGTTTCACTAGGCTGATATCAGGTATGGAAGGACTGTCTTATGCGAAAAGGTGAGTGGATTGGGGCTTGTACTCGCTAGAGTTTGAAGAATGAGATGTGACCTTGTTGAAACATACAAGATTCCTTCGGGGAATTGACAGGATAGATGCAGAGATGTTTCCCCGTGTGGGAGAATTTAGGACCAGAGAGCATAATTTCAGCATAACGGGGTCACATTCCCAAGACAGAGATGAGAAGGAATTTATTTTCTCGGACGGCTGTAATCTGTGGAATCTTTACTACTGAAGGCAGTTGAGGCTGGGTCATTAAATATGTTCAAGGCCAGAACAGACAGATTTTTATTCAGAAGGGAATCAAGTGTCATGGGAAAAATGCAGGAAAATGGAGGCAAGGATGGTCAGATCAGCCATGATTTCCTTGAATGACTGAGAAGGTTTGGTGGGCTGAATGGCCTACTTCTGTTCCTATGGCAAAAGTGAGGACTGCAGATTAGATTAGATTACTTACAGTGTGGAAACAGGCCCTTCAGCCCAACAAGTCCACACCGACCCTCCGAAGAGCAACCCATCCAGACCCATTCCCCTACATTAACCCCTTCACCTAACACTAAGGGCAATTTAGCATGGCCAATTCACCTAATCTGCACATTTTTGGACCGTGGGAGGAAACCCACGCAGACACGGGGAGAATGTGCAAACTCACACAGACAGTTGCCTGAGGCAGGAATTGAACCCGGGTCTCTGGCGCTGTGAGGCAGCAGTGCTAACCACTGTGCCACCCTAATAAGTGGGACTTGAACCCAGATCTCCTGGCTCAAAGGTATGGATTAGAGTCAAGAGTGTGGTGCTGGAAAAGCACAGCAGGCCAGGCAGCATCCGACAACCAGGAGAATCGACATTTCGGGCAAAAGCTCTTCATCAGCCCTTCTGTTCCTATATCTTTCATCTTTGGCCATTTATGTCTTATCAATGATGGTATGGACCTTGGTGAAGCAAGCTGCAACCCTCTCTTCCTTCTATTATGTACCCATGGCAAATGGCGAGATTGTTTACCCTGATAAAAAAAGAATTAGTCTCTTCCCAGATAGGTTTATGAAATGTATATTACTAATGTTGTTGATAGGTTCTGTTGAGTACTTGGACTGAATGATGTGTATAAAAAGTTCAAACTTATGATAAATTGACAACCAGTGCAAATCTCTATTGAAATCTGAAGTCCAACTGACGTCTAAGACAGAATACATCTCTGTTACTGATATGCTCCAGGACTTTATCTCATAAACTAGACTGTTAATTGGCAGCAGTATTCTGAGAAGGTTACATTTTTGGGTATGTCTATAAACCATAGGCCTAGAGTCAACATTCAAACAATTCTGGGAAGTATATTGTGTGTCTGGCTTAATGTTCAACTCCCAACCAAAGGCATTACCCAATACTCATTCGTTTGCACTTTGCAATGGGTCAACACATTCATCAATGCAGACTAGTCAATGCAAGACTTCAAATGTAATTGGCTGAATGCAGTGTGCACTGAGACATGTTGGGCTGCTATGTAAACACAAATTCATGCTTAAAAATTGAACACCATTCCAAAAAAGGTGTGCCGCTGGCTGCAGTCATGGCTTTGGGAGCTTCAAGCAATCTATCTCTGATTCAATCTGACCTGACTTCAGCTCCTTCTTTCAACATTCTTCCCTCCTTGATAAAAACACAAAAAACAGCAAGCCACATTTTCCATACTTTGATAACGGCAGCTAAAAATCTTTCAGCTAAAATTATTGGCACTAAAGTTTTGAAAAGTAAGCAGATAGAAAAAAAAGCACTAAAAATAACATCTGGTACACAGCTGAAGAAAAGGTGCCAATTTCTGTTCTTCTTAATAGGCAACTGGTCTGCTTTTGCAGAATCACAGAATTATTATGGAGCAGAAAGAGGCCATTCGGCCCACTGTTTCCGCACTGACTCTGAGTAATGCATCTGGTGCCATTCTCCCACTTTGTCTCCTAACCCTGCACATTCTTCCTTTACAGATGAAATTCCCTTTTGAATGCTCCAATTGAGCTTTCTGTCATCATACTCTCAGGAAGTGCCTTCCAGAACATTACCGTTTCCTGGTTGAAAATGTTTTACCTCATAATGCTTATGGTTCTTTTACTAAATACTTTAAATCAGTACCTTCTCATTCTCTATTACAGGAGTGGAAACAGTTTCTCCTCATCATGATTATAAATAACTGTCAAATGCAGACTTTCTAACAACCAAGAACATGACTATTCCTACGGTCTATTTACCCTGGGCTCAGCATACAGCACAATTCGATTCAGAATTCCAAATGTACCGCACAAGAAGTTGCTTTATAGTACAGAGTTTTAAATGTTAAAGCAGAGTTCTTGAAAAATTAGTTTAGACTTCAATCACTAGAAAGTTCAGCACTATATAGGCAACAATGATAGATTCACTGCTCTGTCCTGAAAGCCCAGTGGCTGCTTGTCTCTCGCACCATGGAAAAGAAAGCAAACATCCTTGAATCAACAACAGGTACTTTGCACTATGCTAACCTTATTTATTGTTTTAACTTAAATACCCACCTTCCGTTTCAAAGGTCCTAACCGTGCTGATTTGGCATCTGGAGCCCGATAAGTCAGCCAGAGGCCACTTGCAACATGCTGAAAGATGCAAATCGAATCACCATACTTGACTTCAGGAACACCCATTCCTTCCGTATCTCGCTTTGGTTGTGAATCGAGTTTGTCCTTTGAGATTTCCAAAAACAAAAATCAACGAAGAAACATTTAGTGCCATTACATTACGTTTTATCAATAACATGGTAATACATTTTATTTATTGCCATTATATCCACTGTGTCACAAAGGTAAGCAACTCAGAGCACAGTGGCTCAGTGGTCAGCAGTGGTCAGCACAGCACCAGGGACCCGAATTCGATTCTACCCTTGGGCAACTGTCTGTGTGGTGTTTTCACATTCTCCTCACGTCAGTGTGGGTTTGCTTCGGTTTCCTTCCACAGTCCAAAGATGTGCAGGTTAGGTGAATTGACCTTGTTAAATAGCATTCAGTGATGTGTAGGTTAGGTGCATTAGTCAGGGCAAATGTAAAGTAATAGGTTAGGGGAATAGGTCAGGGTGGGATACTCTTCAGAGGGTCGGTATAGACTTGTTGGGCTGAAGGGCCTATTTCCACACTGCAGGGATTCCATACAGGTATTCACCTTGCTTTCCTAGTTCTGCTCATAACTGCTTGTTCGAACCAGACCTGAGAATTACATAGGAAGTAGAAATGGTTCCTTCTGCTGTATTTTCAGAACTTCTGGTCAAATATCTCTGTTTATTGGGCATTAGGAATATTAGAGTGATTGTAGCACTATTCACCCAACAGAAAGTGTATGGATGGACATGTAAAATTGCTGTAATGACATTACTGCCAGAAAGTTAGCTGGCTTCATTAATTTGCATGTTTTACCAAGGCAACTGAACAGACAGCTGAACAATTCACCACTGGTCCTTATTGATGTATACGGGTGAGGGCCCAATGGCATCTTGAAGTCACAAATCTAGCCTGAGCTGGAAACCTCTTTGCATTTCCTTCTGAAGACAATCAAGATGTTAAGAAGCATGTTTGACGATATGATACCAGAGTATCAAGTATAGTTTTGAGCATTTTACTGAAAGGCAGCATGTATCAATGGATGAAAGAATATCAGAGATATGCAGGAATGTTGAGTTGAGGTTAAAATCAGATCAGTCATGATCTTGTCGAATGGCAGAGCAGGCCAGAAGGGCTGAGGGGCCAACTCACATTCCTTTTTCATATGCTGTTGTGTTGAAAACACTTAAGAGAAGGTTTACCAGCTGGTTCTTAGGATGAGGGGTTGTCTTAAGAAGAAGGCGTGAGCAGGTTTGGCTTATACTCATTGGAGTTTCGAAGAATGAGAAGTGATCATATTCAAGAATATAAGATTTATCGGGGCTTAACAAGGTGGGTGCGTAGATAACATATCTGCTGGTGGGATAATACCGAAGGTGGGATACACTTTAAGAATATTGGCTCTTCCATTTCAGGTGATGAGAAGGATTTCCTTCTCTCAGAAGGCCAGCAGTCTGTAGCATTCTCTTCCCTCGTGAACAGTGCAGACTGGGTGACTGAACGTATTCCAGGCTGATTAATCTTTGATTTACAAGGGAGTGAGGGGTTCCAGCAGACAGAAAATTGGAGTTAAGGCCACTTTTGAACTTACTGAATAGGGGAGCACAGCCAGCTCGAGGGAAATAAAAAAAGGTAAAACTGGTAAATGAGGCACACTAGCTGACTCATCTTATGTACTTCAAAATGAAAGGACCAGTATGAGAGTCCACTTATTTCCAAATATTGCTGGCTTTGCCTTCTGGGCATTGGGTCATATGGCTTACTCCTGCTCCTATTTCTTATATTCTATGTCCCTATCATATCATGGCCTCTCCATGCTCAACATCCAGAGTTCAGACTTCCATAGCCTAGACCTTCCTCCCCTTTTTGTGATTCTTCCCGCTCTTTCCTGCATGGGCAGCCAAAGGCCTCACAACTTCTGCAAAGTTGGCAGCTGTCTCTTGCCTATTTCCTGCACACTCCAGACGGGATGTAAGCAGACCACTTTTATTGAGGCCCAGGAATGACAATACCACCAGATTAGATTTCTGCAGGAGTGCCTCAGTTTCCAAATCATTTCAATACTCATTTCTGCAAAACGCTTTTAAAGTGAAAATCAGGAATGGTAATGAAAATAAAAAGTTGAGAACGAAATAATTAACGTATTTGCTAAGTGTATTTCATGCCTGATTACTCCATATTGTATACTTGCTCTGCTAGAACACATTAATTATTACAATACCTTGGATGTTCTTAAGCAGAACGATGTTGCTTTGATGTCTGATTTGGTTTGATCCAGCAGCACCAGACCTTGATCTTCAACTAACCCCAGATACAGACCTGATGTCAGATGTCGTAGGCGGAAAGACTGGCCCCACTTAATATGACTGCCGCTCCAACTAAACAAGGGAAGAAAGTGCAGAAATGTTGTTGCCATTTACTATGGTTAACCAAAACCACAGAAAAAATGACATACTTTGAAGAAATGAAAAGTCTTCTGCAACAAAATAATGCTTCAGTTCTTGCTATTTTCTAAATGATGAAGTACCAGGAGCTGTCTGGGAGTATATATACAGGAATTAAGCAGAGACTGAGAGCACTGGCAGAAATGCCAATGGAATGATGACCAATATTTCAAAGGAGCTGGCAGACAAAAGTGATAAAGTGATACTTTTGGTTGTACAGGACTTTAGAATGACCCCATCAGGGATACTCCATCAAGCTCTGGGCACTGACCTTCAAGAAGGATAAATTAGCCATGAAATTAGTTACCAAGAGAGTTAATTTACAAGACCAGACTGTGTAATCTTGGCTTTTAGTTCTTTGAACTCAGAAAATGATCATACTGAGATCTGTAAAGGAATTCAGCAGAGTGACACAGAGAATCTATTTCCTCTGGTGGGATTTTCCAGAATCATAGGGCATGATCTTCATATTGGACCTCAGTCCATAAGGGTGAATTCAGAAATCACTTCTTCAGTTTTTCCATCGGAAAGAGGAATCAGGCAACAAGACTGGGCCTGAGTTATGCTTCTGCCTCCCACTCCGGGCTGCCAGGGAACAAGGGTGGGTTTCCTGGCTTAAGGCCTCAGTTGGTGCCTGACTGATTCAACAGACTTAAGGTAAAAATGTCTGCCTCGAACAGGGCCCCCAACAGGCCCACCTCAGTAACTGCTTCTTTTAAGGAATTTTGATGATCCATTATAAGAATCATCAACAGATTTGAACCTAGGCTGTTGTTACTTCAAAATGCAGATATCACCCATTTCAGAGAGAACCCATCAAATTCTATGCATCCCTAAAATTTGGCCTTTACATTGAGTCATTCCTCATGAGAGGTCTTGTCAAGACCTCCCTTCCCCTTAGCTTGTTGCCATTACCATGCTTAAGTCTCTAAAAATCCTCAAATTTGTGTGTTAAGTTGGTTTGGGATGTTATCTGATCCCTGTGGCCAATACCAACTTTTCCCACTTGACAGGGTTGCAATGAGTTTCTAAGACTCACCCACCTCACTGAAACTTCTTCAAGGTCTGCCTTTAGGCCTTTGTGGAAGGGTAAGCAGCTTCCTACCTCCACACTCTGCAAAGTATTGTCAGTGAAAATTGAGACAGAGGCCATTTCCTCCCTTTTGTCTTATTTGAGAATGCAAAATCTGACCCCTTCAATTCTGAATAGCAATGTGTTCCTTGTATTGGTCTCACCATTCCATTGTGCTCATAGAACCTCAAAACACCGACAGTATATGCCAAAAACTCTCTCACAATATTCATATTAACATCTGACCCACTATCAACAGAATGAATTCCTGGAACTGCTGTGTAAAGCCATTTAAAAAGCTACATAATGAGATTCCCTGGCAGCATTTCAAGACATCTTTCAAAACTGACATCTCAATGCTAAACACAATTTATTTTAACAGTCCTCAAAAAGCTTGAAGTCTTCTGTTTTACCTTATCCGAAGAGGTTCCATACGCCATAATGATCTAGCATAGGTCCCTGCTTCTCCACTTTCATAGTTAACTGTTCTGCAAACAGATTACAAATGACCATAGTATTTAAACATCCAAATGATTCAGACATTTTCTTGTTATTATAAAAGCTAATTAGGTAATTAATATCTGTCAAGGTCCCAAGCCAATACTTATCAAGATTGAATAGTAGCTTTTGTATTTCAGCCTAGCTAGCTATATTAATCAATGATAATCACTTCTTGAAAGTCCTTTCAATGAATGACTAACTCAATTCAATGGGATAACATGAACTTATGTTAGATTTCCCTGAATGATGCATTATAATCAGAGCTGAATCACGACAGGGCACACACTGGGAAGAATTTTTCCAATGAAAATTGAATGGTAAAATAGTTAAAATTTACCAGTTTAAACATTATAATTGGGCCATAAGTTTTTTTAAATTTTTTTTTAATTTCATTTGTTTCCAGCCTGAACAAGGACAATTTCTGTTGTTTTCCGATTTGATGAAAACCTAAAGGAAGAGGATCAGACGCAGAAGAGGTCATTCAATCTGGAATCCTGGCTCCCAGTGGGAATGTTCAGTCTCCATTGCTCTGGACTGCACCTGCCATACCCACATTTTAGATTAGATTACAGATTAGATTACAGTGTGGAAACAGGCCCATCAGCCCAACAAGTCCACACCGACCCGCCGAAGCGAAACCCACCCATACCCCTACATTTACCCCTTACCTAACACTACGGGCAATTTAGCATGGCCAATTCACCTGACCCTGCACATCTTTTGGACTGTGGGAGGAAACCGGATCACCCGGAGGAAACCCACGCAGACACGGGGAGAATGTGCAAACTCCACACAGTCAGTCGCCTGAGTCGGGAATTGAACCCGGGTCTACAGGCGCTGTGAGGCAGCAGTGCTAACCACTGGGCCACCGTGCCGCCCACTCCTTCCTGGGAGTCCCTCTACTCCTTCCTGTGAGATCTCCAGAACCCATGTCCCTGCACTAACCACAGTGAGCAGAGACTACCAGCACTGTGGCCTCATTCAGCTACAGATTGGTAAGCAATCAGCTGACTCCTGCAATAAAATCTGTTGGAATTTCAAATCATTCCCACCTAGTGGAAGCTGTGAGCTGGTTTTCGTGGTGCGCTACATTGTAGCAAACAATGGCATATTAAATTTTAAATAAATCAAGCAAAAAACAATGGAATTCATGGAAACATTACACTTCACATCTTTCATTCTAATGCACTGCCAGTTCATGAACTGTAAAGTGTTGCTATAACATGCATTACCTTTAAACAAACAGACCATTTAAATTATGGCATTTATAAAATAATACACTATCAATATATCTCAAAAAAGTAAAGTAAAATGGCACTTCAACAACTTATTCTGGAAACTGGACTTTGTGTATATTCAGAAATTTGAATTGAATTTCCCTAATTTATATTAATGATGTACATTTACATTATTATGTAATTAAATATATTGTCTTTTTTGCCACACATTTATTTATGTATTGAAATCAAAAGGGGTAGGGGCTACATTTATGCTTATGATTCTCTACACAGAAATATTTTCAATTCCAGGCAACCACTTTCCAAATTACATAAAAGCAAATATTTGAATCCAAGGAGCTAGGGGCAGCTTTCCTAAACATCCCAACCACCAGATGATAGAAGCTCCACTGACATGTGACTTATTGCTTCAGTGGTAGGGACAAACAACCTAACGCTGGGATTTAACATAATTGCAGGAGAGGTCACATATCCAATCCTGCCAATGGGAAGTCAGATTCCATTAAGTCAGTGGGGTGAATGAACTGATGTGGTGAACTTGGATAATTAGGCTTGTTATTGAGCTACTTCAGGGTCATTTATTATTCCAGGGATTTACGGTGCAGTGGTAGTGTCCCTGCCTCTGAGCTAATATATCAAGTTCAAGTCCAAGTCCCACCTGTTCCTGGGTTGTGCAATAACATCTCTGCCCACGTTGATTAGAAAATATCCATACTTGGGATTTAATTGTGGCTAAGAGGATTCTCTCCAGTTCTCGAGTTTCCCGAAAAACCACCCAGCTTGCCAGCAGCCTTTCAGAGGGATCTCTTTCTCTTTAGTGTCCAAGTGAGGATCCATCAATGGTGAGGGGGCACTGACAGCCATCACCCTGCTCTTCTTTCTGACGCCCCTTCACAGTGACTCCCTCACTATAACCTGCTAACCTACCCAATTCAAAGGCATCACTGTATTACTGGCAGTGGGAACGGCTCACGGTGGTAACTGGCAATGGAGAGCTGCTAGCCTCTAGTTAGTTGCCAGTTCTTGCAGACATGATCATAAACCCCAGGGATGACCCAACACTGACCAATTCAATAAATGACAGACAATTAACTTGGAACTTCCCACTGGAAACAACATGAATTTCCCACCAATTCTCCAACCCCGTGATTGTGATCTGCACAGGGAACATTCAATCTAATCCTATGCACCTAATGGGCACATTATCTCATATCACCTGTTTTACACTACTAGGGAATCTTCAAATTATCCCCTTCCCAACTGTCAACTTGTTGGTTTTGACTTTTGCTTCAGTCAGTTCCTGGATATTTGTGTTTGGTGGAGGAGGCAGGGAAGATCCTGTTATGCAGCATCAAACATAATTGTTGAGTGGTATAATTTTGTCAAAAGAAAACTGTGTCCAACATTGTTGCAACATTGTTAAGATAAATGTTAATAGACGCACTGGAGTCCGTCGGAGATTTATTTTGATATTACAAAGTTTTGAAGATTAAACTAAAGTTAACTAAACGTAGTGATAAGGAAGTGAGAAGATTTTATTTTCAGTCAAATCATAACAGAACCCGAAAACATTCCAAAGTCATGGTGCCTTGGTTTTCATAAAAATACTATGTGGCTATATTTAACAGACTCTAATCTCTAATAATTGCTGTTTTGTGAGCCATCTGTCAAAAGCTGTTACTGCTATTTTAAATTATAGATAAAGAATTTCCAATGAAGACCTAAACATGATTGCTATACATGTTAATTATACTGTATTCTCCTATATTATAATTGCACTATCAAATTACCACCAGTAAATTTTAAACAAAGTCTGAATTGCATTCTTATATTGCAATGGTTTTGCATTCTGCTTAGAGCACAGCCGTAGCAAGATAATGCATAGTTTCAGCTGCAAAAGCATGTAACAGTCTAGAGCATATTACCTATAAATTAATGAAGCAATTATTGCAAAGATCAGTTATGCACAATGACAGTAGCACTCTTGCCCACAGGGCAGATATTGTTATTCTAGCCTGACTCCTGATGATTGAAAATAAAACCTAGGCTGTCAATCAAACATAGCACCGAGGAGACTCTCTTCTCATGTAGACATAAAGATGACCCATGACATTCTTTTTAAGGAGGCCAGAACAGCTCTCCTCAGTGACCAGGCCAACATTTATGCCTCAATCAGCATTATAAAAAGATAGGTTCTCTGCTCTATCGTATTGCTGTTTGGGGGACCTTGTTATGTGCAAGTTGATGGCCACATTTCCCACAGCCACGACCACACATCAAAAGTACTTCTTTGGCTGTAAAGCACTATTAGATGCCCTGCAGTTGTGAAAGCTACTCCATAAATCTAAGTTCTTTCTTGCACCATTTATTTTTTCAACATCCTATTTAAATAGCATCTTCCACAACCTCAGGATGCACCAAACCACTTTATATTCAATGTAGTATTTCTTAATTATTGTCAGCGTCTCAGTGCAGAAAAGGAAACACTGCTCATTTACACGCCACACATACACAAAGAATGTGGTAATAAAGCAATGTGATGGTGTTTAAACCATCACACCTTTTTTTTGTGTGTGTGTGTGTTTTTGTGTTGTCCAAGAGATACATACTGGCCATGACATTGGAGCTAACTCTGTTCGCATGTCCAAAATCCTGTCAGGTTATCTTTCACTTTCATCTGAGAGGGTAGCCAAAGCCTACTTTTAATGTCCCAGCTAAAGACTGAACGTCGATCAGGTCAGCAGTCCCTCAATGCACTAGTGTCAACCTATATTTCTATGATCAAGCCCCAGAGTAGGACGTGAACCACAACCTGCTGTCTCACACTGACTCATCAGATCACAAAAACTAAATTTGTGTAAAATGAACAGAAATAGTACCAATGCAAATGCGTTTCACATCATAACGCAGAAATTTCAATGTAACTTACACATACTCCCCTTCATCTTTCTGGTCTGTAAAGGGGATGGTCAGGCACTCATCATGGCCGTGAAAAAGACGCAAAACATGTCCACCAGTTAGAAATCCTTCAGGAAAACAAGATGGACACATGTTAGCAGAAGCAACAAATTTCTGTCTTGAGTGGATCAAACTGAGTTTATTCTTGCAAATTAGTAAGTTCTTGACAATAGGATGTCTATCATATAACTAATTTGAAAGTATGAAACCAGCATGTATTCTCAATGTGAAATACATGATTTATAAAATTACTGCAAAAATCACAAAGTTACATAAATAGAGAGAACATAAATTATTTAAATAATATATGAGCAACACAATCAGACTTCATGTCACAAATGTGAAATAAACAAAGATCCTACCTTCTGCAACACCACTGCCTGAACTTATGGGGTGTACATTCCATAGTGTCTGGATGAAGGATGCATCTGCTTGTATATTGCCATTGGAAATAGAAAGGTGCTGCCAATAGAACACAGCTATAATCAACTCAGGAGTTTCAAAAACAATATTACAAAAAAATTCAGCAATGTAGCACTTCACAAAAAGTAACTGATACAGACATGTATTTGACAGCATTTGGTGAAATGCTAAAATACACAATCTCAAAAGTTACAGTCCTGATTTTTAAAAATTAATCAGTGTTTGGCTCATTACATTAAACCATAATTCAAAAACAGAGGTAATTTTACTTTTATGGAAATAATAAATTCATGTAATAAAACTTAACAGAGAAAACAGATCAAAACATTCAGCTGCTGCAAGATGAAAATAAATGTGCTTGAAAGACTCAACAGGTCAGTCAGCATTTCTGTTTTAATTTTAATAAAATAACGTTTATTATGAAATATAGCAGCCTAATGGCAAATTTAGTTACATTCTCTTGTAAATTTGGAACACATTGAAGTCTACTCACCAGATAGCGCTCTGATGAAACACTGACCAGGATAAGGTCATCTCCAATTCGTACCTTCTCTCCTTCAGATCTTTGTTTTGAAGCTGGGTGTATAGTCCACCAACATGCCTCACCTAAACAGTACATCATAAATGAAAGGTTCTATAGATTTGGAGTCTTCTCTTTTTTAATACTAAATGGAGAGAAACTTTACTAAGTGTTAGGTTAGAGAGGTGCTGGAAAAGCACAGCAGTTCAGGCAGCATCCAAGGAACAGTAAAATTGACGTTTCGGGCAAAAGCCCTTTATCAGGAATACAGGCAGAGAGCCTGAAGGGTGGAGGGATCTCTTAACTTACCTGGCTTTTTTTCCCTCTTTTACATTAATTGTGTAGCATGGGTGTCCAACATTTATAGCACTTTTTGTCCCTTTGTGAACTGAAATCTGAAGATTTTTATTGTGATTAATGTACAATACAGTCATCATATTGCTTTACCTGTTGAATCTTCTTGCAACCCAACATCAAAAGCAAGTTTGTCCGTTGAAGACCTTGATGTAGTCAAGCAAGTCAAATACTAGGAAAAAAGAATTTTACATATTTTAAAATTAATGTGCATTATCAGTTCATTAAAAATCAAAAGCTGAAATAGCTCTCAGAAACTAGACAGGTAATGAATTTAAGTACCTAAAATATTTATTACTTTTACTTTGCTTGAATGCATATACACACCAGCAGAACAGAAAAATATAAATGTGAAAAAACTTATCTGATGTGCTATTCACTCTAGTGTTGTTTCAGATGTTTTATATGATTTGCAAACTCTGAAGCATTGTTTTTATTCATTCATTTGAGTGGGCATTTACTGCCCATTCCTAATTGCCCCGAGGGCAGTGAAGAGTCAACCACATTGCTGCAGGCCTGGAGTCACATGTAGGCCAGACCAGGTAAGGATGGCAGTTTCTTTCCCTAAAGAACATTAGTGAATCAGATGGGTTTTTCTGACAATTGACAGTTGATTCGTGGTCATTAGACTCTTAATTCCAGACTTTTCTTTTGTTGAATTCAAAAATTCACCATGGTAGGATTTGAACCTGAGTCCTGGAACCTTATCTGTGTTCTGGATTTACAGTCAAACAATAAAACCATTAGGCTGTTACTTCTCTGTACTGCATTACATACAGTAGATATATAATACTGCAGATCATTAGTCTACTGTCTTGAAATACTAACAATCCTTTTTCATATTCGGAGATATAGAAACAGGAATAGACTGATCCACCCCTTGATTCTGTTCTGACATTCAATGAGAACATGGTTGATTTGAAATTCAATTCCAGTTATAATCATGGGTGACACCTGCCTAAATATTCTTCCCTTGTGAATCTATTGGAATCTATTTGCATTTGACCTAGTGGAAAGGGTTCAAGGTTTACACAATTCCTAACATGAGAAAATGTTCTTGACATCACCATCAATGACATTAATCAGCTTTAAGGTTGTGCTGCCTTACTCTCAACTACACCAACAAAGGTAAGTATCTTCAGAACAGCAACAGCAAAACAGGATAAAGAGAATGGACATTTACTAGTTATATTTCTCATTGTACCTGCCTCCACCTATTCCCATCTCCAGCTCGTTAATCTTAAAATCCTTGATCTTGTTTAACAATGACTCATTTCATCCTCTTCTGTCATCTCCTCCAGCCCTTTTAACTCATATCCGGCATCTTTCAGTGTGTGTGGATTAATGTGTGTTTCCCTCTACTGCATCATTGGTAGCAAAACCAGTTCGGCATCTTACTCCCACAACTTGGATTACTGTTTCTGAACCCTTCACTGTGCTACACATCATCTCCAAACATGTATTTGGCCACTTTGTCTAAATCACTCACAGTTCCTGTGTGGGTTTCAGATCCTTCCTCTCTCAAGTCCCTTGGAATATTTGGTTTGTTTGCATAATAAATCATTGAAATCATAAAACAAAAAGAAACCTTTACAAAACAGTATTCTAGGGTCAGGTGAGGGAAGAGGGAAATACCTCTGTCCTTCCTGTTGGCTTTGCAAAACATAAACAAAGCATTAGTCTCTGTATATGTTGCATTTGAATGAAAATATTACAATTAATCTCATTCACGTCTCTATACTTACCATTCCACTGTACGCATGCCGGAGAAGAATAGCATGACCATAAAGAAGAGTTCTGTGGCCACCTCCCTGAGCTGCCTATAAATAAAGAGAATATTAGTTTCCAACCAATTTACTAAATGCCTGTGATTTAAATCACACAGTGAGGATGATGGCTGCTAGAAAGTGCTCCTGATTCTGCATGAAAATTAGTTCAGTGACTAGACATTAAGAATAATTGATCCAGGTGGGGTAATCTGCTTTAACCAGTGGTATTAAATGGAACTTTGCAAAGTACTATAATAAATTAGATAGAGTTATTACAATCAGGAACTGGAGAGTACTGTAGTAAAAGAAAACAAAAGAGTTTAAAATCAAGTGTTAAAATGACAAACCATTAAAGCTCACAATTGTTAATTTCCAACTAATAATCCAGAAAAAAATACCAGTTTTCAAGATTGAATTGCATCCGTTACTAATGAAATTAGATAAGCCAAAAGCAAGTTGCTTCCTAGCTAATAATTTTTACAGTTATATCAAATATAGAACTATAATGTATGCTCATGGGTAAACCTAGAGATTTAGGCTCGGGCGGCACGGTTTCTCAGTGGTTAGCACTGCTGCCTCACAGTGCCAGGGATCCGGATTCAATTCCAGCCTCGGGCAACTGTCTGTGTGGAGTTTGTACATTCTCCCCATGTCTGTGTGGGTTTGCTCCAATTTCCTCCCACAGTCCAAAGATGTGCAGGTCAGGTGAATTGTCCATGCTAAATTGCCCATAGTGATAGGTGCATTAGTAGGGAGTAGGGGAAACGGATCTGGGTGTGTTACACTTCGGAGGGTCGGCATGGACTTGTTTGCCGAAGGGCCTGTTTCCACACTGTAGGGAATTTAATCTAACCATTTCTCTGTATTAAACAGTCACTTAACAAGCAATATCAATGAACAGATTTCAGACTTTTGAAAGGGTTAAGGGTTACAGAGGATAGGCAACAAAGTGCAGTCCAAACACATCCAATCGTGTGATGACATTGATGTGGACTAATGCTTGTCAAAAGCCTGGCCAACGGCATAACTCACCTCATTAAAATTCAATTCACAAAATGTTCTGAACAAGCCAAATGTTAGGAAAATTGACAAGAAAGTCAGAGTGGCAAATTCCATGCTGGAAACCAGACAGCAATATCCCAAAGTAGGTTCCATGGACACTAGCCACACACACACCCCTGACCACAGACACTGGCATCCAGCATGTCCCAACCTAATGAACACTCATGGTACATCTCTGTTCCAGTTGCAGGCCACTTATATACTTCAATGCTGCACCAGCAACTATCATTGTAACGTTGCTGTAAGAACACTGTACACTCAGAGACCAGCTCATGGACTAGACCAAGCTGTATCACTGGACTTTTCAGTCACTGTCATAGCACTCACTCACTCTGACCTTAATTCAATGCTCACAATATCCATGCTTTGCACTGCCTTGCCATATCATTCAGAGATAACAGGCTCATATTCCTGCTCTCTTTATGAACAAACTGAATCAATTGAACCTTTGCTCGGGGTTCTGGCACAATTAGTGCAATCACTGATAGCCTTCTAGGCCCCGCATGGAGTAGTCAGTCCTCATAAAGGAGCTGAATGACAGCGGCATACGACCCATCATGACCCTTTCTGCCCTATTGTGGACTGTTTTCCTTATAGAATGCAAGAATGTCAGTTATTATAGAAGATGAAAGTGGATGGCACAGGTATTACTGGTGGTGCAGATAGGAAGGTGTCCTGAAGAAGGGTTAGTAGCATCAGGATTGAATTGGGTGAAAGCAAGTGAGGAAGATGTTGTCAGTAATAATTGAGAGTTTTTTTTAATTCACTCAGGGGATGTGGGTGTCTCTGGCCAGATCAGCACTTATTGCTCATCCCTAATCGCCCAGAGGGCAGTTAAGAGTAAACCACATTGCTGTAGATCTGCAGTCACAGGTAGGCCAGATATCCTTCCCTAATGGACATTAGTGAACCAGATGAGCTTCGCCTGACAATTGACAGTGATTTCATGGTCATCATTACACCCTTAATTCCAGATTCCTTTATTTAAAAAAAAATGCATTCAAATTCATCATTTATCGTATTAGGATTTGAACTCAGGACCCCAGACTATCAACAGAGTTTCTGTACTAATAGTCTAGTGATAACACCAGTAGGCCATTTCCTCCCCTAGTAGTAGAGTAGTAAAGCATGAGCCTTGGTGGAAACGGAGTACGGAAGCCAAGACAGAGTGAGTGTGAAGTGTGTGAGAGAAGATAGCAGCATTTATGCTGATAGAGTGAAGAAGGATATTGACCTTCTCCCTACTGTGTTGGTCATTCCTCCAGAGTGCTGACAGTGTTCTAATCTTGGTCACAACCTCAGACCAAGTGACGCTTCCTCCACTGCCAGGGAAGAGAAAGTCCAGTCTGTGCATTACCCTGTCCTAGGATCTCCAAGACCTGCCCGCAAAGCAGAGTGCTGATTTCACTCAGTCTGCCAAGTCCAAGGCAAATGCTAGGAACTGCACAGGCAGCTCCAGTTGATGACA
The DNA here is from genome assembly GCF_037043375.1 of Chiloscyllium plagiosum. Lineage (NCBI taxonomy): Eukaryota > Metazoa > Chordata > Chondrichthyes > Orectolobiformes > Hemiscylliidae > Chiloscyllium > Chiloscyllium plagiosum. The sequence continues at coordinate 76,523,845 of NW_028270146.1, forward strand.
CTTGCTCAGGTGCACAATGGCCTTTTCAAGACGCTGCAGGAATAAGAGATGCCAGTTTAGGGATTTTGGGATGTTTGAGTAGCGAGTTGTAACTAGAAACAGCATGTGGTAAGGTGGGGTGAAAATCGGACTTGAGAGACACCATGGGGTGAGGTAGGTAATTAATGAGATGAGTTTAGCAAAATATGAGGAAGTCTCCAAAAAACTTGGACGTCACTCAAATTTAACAAAAAAAATGTAAGATTCAGCCCTACATCTTTGTCCCCTCACTGTCTAAAATTAATTTGATATTCAAAGTTTATAGAATACATTAAACAATTGTATTATTAATGTAGTCTGGTTTTGGTTTTTCTTTCTCGCACACACAATTATTATTTTCAAGTAGAAAGAATGATTAAATCTTTAGAAATTCGTCTTGCTTTCCTGATAATAACCGAGAATGGAAGGTAAAATATATTTTATTGAAAATTGTGAGGAATAACATATCATTTGACCATGCTGTCGATGCTCTCTAGGAAGCTGTGTACACTTCCTGTTGCTGAATTTTCACAGTTTTATATTCATGTACTTTATATTATAATTTTAAAAATTCCTGCTGTTTTACTGTTAAACTCTGCTTCTTTTAGTTTTATTTCAACAGACAATAGACAATAGGTGCAGGAGTAGGCCATTCTGCCCTTCGAGCCTGCACCACCATCCATTATGATCATGGCTGATCATCCTCAATCAGTATCCTGTTCCTGCCTTATCTCCATAACCCTTGATTCCACTATCCTTGAGAGCTCTATCCAACTCTTTCTTAAACGAATCCAGAGACTGGGCCTCCACTGCCTTCTGGGGCAGAGCATTCCGCACACCCACCACTCTCTGGATGAAGAAGTTTCTCCTCATCTCTGTCCTAAATGGCCTACCCCTTATTTTTAAGCTGTGTCCTCTGGTTCAGGGCTCACCCATCAGCGGAAACATGTTTCCTGCCTCCAGAGTGTCCAATCCTTTAATAATCTTATACGTCTCAATCAGATCCCCTCTCAGTCTTCTAAACTCAAGGGTATACAAGCCCAGTCGCTCCAATCTTTCAATATAAGATAGTCCCGCCATTCCAGGAATTGACCTCGTGAACCTACGCTGCACTTCCTCAATAGCCAGATTTGGAGACCAGGACTGCACACAATATTCCAGGTGCGGTCTCACCAGGGCCCTGTACAGCTGCAGAAGAACCTCTTTGCTTCTACACTCAATCCCTCTTGTTATGAAGGCCAGCATGCTATTAGCTTTCTTCACTACCTGCTGTACCTGCATGCTTGCCTTCATTGACTGGTGTACAAGAACACCCAGATCTCTTTGTACTGCCCCTTTACCTAACTTGACTCCATTTAGGTAGTAGGAGAAAGTGAGTACTGCAGATTCTGGAGATCAGAGCTGAAAATGTGTTGCTGGAAAAGCACAGCAGGTCAGGCAGCATCCAAGGAGCAGGAGAATCGACTTTTCGGGCATGAGCCTGAAGAAGGGCTCATGCCTGAAACATCGATTCTCCTGCTCCTTGGATGCTGCCTGACCTGCTGCGCTTTTCCAGCAACACATTTTCAGCTCCATTTAGGTAGTAATCTGCCTTCCTGTTCTTGCCACCAAAGTGGATAACCATACATTTATCCACATTAAACTACATCTGCCATGCATCTGTCCACTCACCTAACCTGTCCAGGTCACCCTGTAATCTCCGAACATCCTCCTCATATTTCACCCTACCACCCAGCTTTGTATCATCAGCAAATTTGCTAATGCTACTATTAATACCATCTTCTATATCATTAATATATATTGTAAAAAGCTGCGGTCCCAGCACTGATCCCTGCAGTACCAGGGTATAGTATCTGGGCATCCCAGCTTTTGTTGCTCATCCCCACTCTGTTTATCTCAGACTCAAAGTCATCCACTCAGTTTGCACTTTGATTTTGTCATCTTGCTGGTTGCTTTCAATTGTCTCCCCTCTGTTTTTGGTCACCTTCAATCCTGGCTCCTTCTTCTGTGCTCGCTCTATGTTCAGTCCCCACTGCTCAGCACTGATCAATGGTGTTTCTCCCGTTTGAGTTGAGAATTGAATCCACCTCTGCCCTCTGAGAGAACATGGCTGCTCCAAGCAGAGAAAATATTCTTATACAACACTCTTGCCTGGGCAATTATCCGTCTCTGCCTCCCATCTCCCTCAAAACAAAGACCTTCTTCCCCTTTGCCCCCATTCAGCAGGACATGTTCAACACTCATTGGAGAGATGAGATAGGTAATTTGATTTATCATTAAAGATTTCACTTCATTTCACGGGATCAAAGAAAGGAAACACAGCGACACTTTTGCTAGGGAAAAAGGAAACACTGGCTGCATTGTGTTTTAAAAATGATCACCCATGGGACATGGACGTCGCTGGCTGGGCCAGCATTTATTGCTCATCCTTAGTTGTCATTGCGAAGGAGGTGGTCTTCTTGAGTTACTTATGTCCGTGTGATTGCATCTAAATTACAAGAAAGGTGACCTATCAAAGGGAGAGTTGTAATGCTGATTATTAATTTCCTTTACAATATAGACCAAGGTCCAAGCAAAATATGAATCAGACTACAGCTTTCTATTCATTTTTGACATCACGCTTCACATCTGACGAGTTGACACTTTTTGCGCACAAAACCCTTTGCCCTGCTTCATATGTAGTATCCCAAAAGGCATGTGCTATGGTTCCAGATATCATGCTTTGCTTCCAGATGCCTTAATGATCAGATACAGAAGGAAAGAAAAGGAAGCAAGTCCTGCATTTTGGATCCCACTTGCTCATGTGAGTTCCTGCTCCACATGTTCAAAGAACACATTGGAAGCCGTGGCAGAAACACAAATCGCAGAGCAATGTCATCGGTTTAGGAGGAGGGGCTTGAGGCATTGGGATGGAGGAGCCCAGATCCAGGTCCCTGGCAGAGCTAGAAGTGGGAGCTGTTCCAAAAACCACCTAACGTTACTGAAAAGACTATAAGATGAACTTTTTAAACTTTTTCTTGCTTTATATTCTGTGTTTTGGTTATTTTCTGTGCTTTAAGATGGCACTGGAGAATGGCGACATTAAATAACACTTTTCACTGTATTGGTAATAAATATGAGACAGTAAATAATTCAAATCAAATATTCTTCCAATTGAGGGGCAGCCAACAATGCCAGGCCTAAATTGAAATGTTCATTCTTGTTTTCCAATGAGAATTGCTATTTATCTATTCAAACAGAGAAAGATAGGCTTTGACTTCCACTTTTTCATGCAGAGGTGATGAACTATTCTTGTTAATAGGATATTTATGACTTGTTGGCTGGAATATTTCCATCATTTTGTAGCTGGAAGGGATTGAGAAACTAAGTGCAGATGCAGCTCATAGGTAACTGGTATTGATTTGAAAAGGACTATAAGTTGAAAATGAGAGATTGACTTACCTTTTTCATAAACTTCTAGAAAGCAGGAAAGATCAAAGTAAATAAAATAGATTAATATTAATAATTCAGATTTGCATTTACATCAAGCTGACAATACATGGCAGTCATTTCACCCATTTCAGTCAATCTTTGGATAAAGGTTATTACGCTGAGGTACATATAATCTTTAAAAAGTTAGTTCATATAAAACAAAGTTGCAGTAGTAAAGGTGAAGAGATATAATCTTGATTTTGGATTATATTCTTAAACTTCTATGCAAAATCCAACATTCGCTTTGACTGAGTCAAACGAGTTACACCCTAAACCACATAGATAATCAGCTTTCTCGACGCAGAAACATATACTTAAAGTGAAATAATATTCACAGAGTGAGAAAACATAGCAACTCACTGTGGCAACCAATTAATCCTATTTCTGACCTTCTAATAGTTTTTTAATAGTGAGAATTGAGAAGGAAAAAAATCTTCAGCAATTGTCTAATTGTCTCAAGATATGTTGTTTGCCTCAAGATTCAAGATTCAAGATTCAAGATTCAAGCACACAAGATTCAAGATACAAATATGTAATTTATACACTCAACTGTTTTTCTCATACATGCATCAATTTTATATTATTTGGAGCTAATTTGCAAATCTTATGGTAATTAGTTGAGCAGTGAAGTTGGGTTGATTGGGGCACACAAGTTTCTTTATGGCACAGACTGATGAGTTGGGCACTATGTAACTCAGAACATAGCAGCATCACTGATAATGGTAGCATGAAAAGTTTATAAAGGTGATTTCTACTCTGAAAGGAATATAACAGATAGTATTTGTGCAAAACATTTTATATACGGGAACAGCACTAGAGTATGTTATGTTAACTAGTAAAAGATTATGCTTCAAATGAGAAATTAAAGTACTCGCCTATTGAGGCTGATGTGAAAGATCCCAATGGTCTGTTCAATCAACAGCAGGGAATGTTCTTGATTAACTTCCTCATGACATGTTCCCTAGCAGACTTTTTTTTATTATTTTAAAATCTTGCAGACTGCCTGCCTTCCTTGCTGGTAAAGAAACTGCATTGGCATTTCAAAAAAAAACCTTTCACTGGAAATCAGTGCATTGAGTTCGCCTCAAGGTGATCAGGAATTATATAAATCCAGATTCCTTCTTCTTTTAATAAGTGGTATTATTATTTATACAGATATTTGTCCTGCAAACCTGCATATAATTAAACATATGTTGAAAAATTAGTTTGATCGTAAGCTATTTGATGAACAATAGAAGCAAATATCTAAAGCAAACAAATACTTCTCCGATAATGCATTTATTTACAGAATGCAGCATATCTGCTTTCTGCCTACCAGCCCTATGTTGCAGCAGTCTCTTGTTGCAAGTGCTCTACTGACTTAAACAATGCTCTTCATGTGTGTATCTTATCAATACAATTAATGCAGCAATTACAACCTTAATGGTGGAGGTAGTTATTAGTTCTTTGTCTCACTGATATAATTTGCTCCCACCTGCACCTTGGCTTTCTGAGAAGTGGAATACTCCCCTTGCATCTTTCCACAATTAGTGAGTTATATAGGAAAAAAAAAGTTTAGTGCATCAATTAGTCAATCACATACTCTTTAGTCAGAAGTGATTTTGTGTAAAGTCACACATTGCCCATGGTTCAGTGGAAAGTTTTGATTCAGTATAGTTATATCTATTTTCTATTAATTGTGTATGCACAGTAGTTCTCATTTTTAGTGCTTCTTATTTGTAGTTAATTCCTCATAATAGAAATATCAGAGCAACAATAGTTACCCTCAGAGATTTTGTCTTCTTGGCATTGATGCAACTTCTTTTGACAGAGCCCTTAATATAATAAGAATAAAAACTATTAAACATCTTTTAGCTGTGTTCATCTGGTCAAAACCAGGAGTGTTATTACTTCAGGGCATAAAGTTGATGTTGAATATAATATCATCCTAACACACTGTATCCAATAATATTAACTGACATTTTTTCATAATGTCTGAGGAGAATTCCAGATATTTGATCTGATGCAAGATGTGGTTTAGATATGAGCACCAGTTGTACATGAAAGTGTTTGCTTATCAAAGAATGAAAACAAATTCCCAAATGATGTAGCTTTTTCCTAAAGGAAAACCAAACACAAATCTTTAAAAGACATATATTTACATATATTATTACAAAGAAAATTACATAGATTCAAGATAATGAGTAGAAAATGGATACCATGTTGTGATAATTTATAAAATTTAAAATCACAGAATTCTTAACATTTCCACAAATAACAATTGCACTTTTCTGATTTTTACTCCTCAAACAATCAGATGAAAGGGCTCTCTCTCAGTTAAAGTGTGCATGACTTTAAATATAATTATCCTGCGTCATGATATTCCTTCCAGAGAAATTTAATTCTTTTATTTTCCGAAACCCTTGTATGTGCCTTTCCAATGCATTGCATTTACTCCTGGGCAGTTCATCATCTTCCTGTCTTAGTTCGCAATTCTGGTCTCCCTCCTTTCAGAAGGATGTTGTAAAACTTGAAAGGGTTCAGAAGAGATTTACAGGGATGTTGCCAGGGTTGGAGGATTTGAGCTATAGGGAGAGGCTGAATAGGCTGGGAATGGTTTCCCTGGAGTGCCGGAGGCTAAGGAGTAACCTTATATAAGTTTATAAAATCATGAGGAGCGTGGATAGGATAAATAGACCAAGTCTTTTCCCTGGAGTCGGGGAGTCCAGAACTAGAGGGCATAGGTTTAGGATGAGAGGGGAAAGATGTAAAAGGGACCTAAGGGGCAACTTTTTTCACACAGAGGGTGGTATGTGTATGAAATCAACTGCCAGAGAAAGTGGTGGAGACTGGTACAATTACAACAACATTTAAAAGGCATCTGGCTGGGTATATGAATAGGAAGGATTTAGAGGGATATGGCCCAAGTGCTGGCAAATGGGACTAGATGAGGTTGGGATATCTGGTCGGCATGGACGAGTTGGACCGAAGGGTCTGTTTCCTGTTGTACATCTCTATGATGTTCAGGGAAGTGTAGGCTTGGTGCATTAGTCAGGGGAAATGTAGAGCAATAAGGTAGGGGAATGGGTCTGAGTGGGATACTCTTCAGGTGGTCAGAGTGGACTTGTTGGTTCAAATGGCTTGTTTCCACAGTGTAGGAATTCTTTGATTCTAGTCACTATGTCTGCCTCTTTATAAGATCCTCCCAAATCTGATACCCAATGGCAAAGGTATAGCTTAAACTGTAGGGTTTGGTAGAGGGGGAAAGGAATTCCATCTTTCATGTGCTGCTCCCTTCTTTTGGTCTTCTTACATCATGCAATATTTATGGTCAAAATGGCCAGCAAAGACAGCATGCTATAATCTAATGCTGTTGTTACTCTCATTTATGAAGGAATAATTTGATTTAGGATATATCATCCACTTTTTTAAAAGCTTTTGCATGGCCCTTGTATATGGGTCTACAAGAATGTAATTCATCGCATTTTCTCATAATATTATTTAAAGTAAACTCCTGACAATAATCACAACATGTACAGAATCCTCAAAAATCAGAATTGGTGATATATGAGGTGACACTGTGCAACTAAATTACAAAACATAATTCCAGCTCTTAATTCCAAGAATGGTATCACAGGTGAATGTTTTTCAGAATTCTTTGTGCTCAGCAGTTATATTACACAATGTTTTTGTATAAATATACTATAGAGATTGTATTAAGAAAGCTATTTGCCATTATGTTTTAAATTATGTTTCTCTTTTTGTTGTTTATAATTCCCAGAAACATTACATCTGTGTTCTTTGAGCAAAAACTGCATGCATTCATGTAGAACTCTGAGCTCAAAAACTGCATGAATTTATGTAAAACTCCGTTATCTCACTTTTTAGATTAGAATCAATCTAAGCATTATGGCACAGACAGAGAACACAGGGAGCCAACACCTCCAACATATTGTCTAGCTATCACCATTGTTAACAGCTAACCCGAGAATGCAACTTTTTTAAAAAAAGGTTTTTGATTTACACATGAAAGAAGTGAAACTATCACTGTATTCTAACAGATGAAAGGCTTAACAGACAATCAATTTTTCAATGTATAATTTCAGTTACATCACACTGTAAATTTTTGCTATAAATTCTGTGTTATGATTGAGCCCTCCACAATCACCTGATGAAGGAGCGTCGCTCCAAAAGCTAGTGTGCTTCCAATTAAACCTGTTGGACTATAACCTGGTGTTGTGTGATTTTTAACTTAAAATATTTGAGGATTCTGCACCCAACACATTTTCAACAGGGGTTCCAGAGACTCATGACTCTCATGAGAACAAGAAAAATAAAAATCACCTAATCTCTGTTTGAAATTGTCAATTTCCTAGTTCGAGATTCTCGCCTAGAGGAACCACCCCCTCCACATCTACCCTGTCAAAACTCCACAGGATTTTACAGGTTTCAAATAATTCACTTGTTATTCTTCAAAACTCCAGGGATAAAACTATAGCCCCTACAATCTTTCTCATAAAAACAACCCACCCATTCAGGTATTAGTCAAATAAATCTTCTCTGAACTGCGTCCACTGTACTTACATCCTTTCTTAAAGCAGGTGATTAAAATGGTGTACAATACTCTAGACAAGTCTTACTACGTCTCTGTATAACTGAAGCATAACCTCCCTACTTTGGTGTTCAATTTCCCCATGATAAATGATAACATTCTATTAGCTTTCCTAATTTCCATGCCTTCCTTTTATGATTCATGTATGAGGATACCAAGTTTCCTTTGCATTACAGAGCTTTTACATTTTTTTAATCTTCTTGACAAATGGACAACTTCCCATTTTCCCATATCAATATCCACTTGTCATACCTTTGCGCATTCACTTAACCTATTCATAATCTCTTCTTGCCTTCTTGTGTCCTTTTCACAATTCTCATTCCTATCTATCATTGTAACATCAGCAAATTTGGCAATCATACTCTTTGTCTCTTCATCCAAGTCCTTTATATAAACTACAAACAGTTGATGCCCCAGCACTGATACTGGTGGCACATCATTCTTTAGACCTTGCCAACTTGAAAATGACAAAGTTATATCTATTCTCTGCTTCTTGTTAGCCAGGCAATCTTTTACCTATATCAACATCTTCAGCATGAGCTTTTATTTTCTACGATAACCTTTGATGCGGCACCTTAACAAATTATTTGGGAAATAGAAGTACATCACCCACCAGTTCCCCTTGTATAGAGCAAGTGTTGCCCCTCAAAGTCATGCTTCAATTGTACTGAGAATATCGACATTTTGGATTCATTACATTGGTAATCCTGGATGCAAAAGAGGGACAATAAGACATAATTTTATGGTGCTATACCTATCACTCAATGGGCACTAAGGTATATTCAGTATTAGGCAAAAGTGAGGACTGCAGATGCTGGAAATCAGAGCCTAGATTAGAGTGGTGCTGGAAAAGCACAGCAGGTCAGGCCGCATCAGAGGAGCATGAAAATCGATGTTTCGGGCAAAAGCCCTTCATCAGGACTTGAGTATTATACTGATTCAGTTACTATCAAGCATTCCTCACAAGTATTTGGAATGTGTTTCATGCCTCCTCCATAAACGAATAAGGAACATAGTGCTCGCTTAAGAATCCATCTTTGGAAGTGGCTAGTGATGAGCAAAGCAGCTCGAATTACTGTCCATTTCTATTGGGATAGTGATACAAAGAAAATTAAAATGGAAGCATGCTAAACCTATGCTGAGCGATTCCTGATTTAAATGGGCCCTAAAGCTGGCTAATAGTCTGGGGTCTTATGGAGATCAGGGCAGCAACCAGAAGTCCTGCTACAACCTATTTCTGGCAGAGAATCTGCATTGAAAGGAAATCCAGACTGCAATCTCTATTCAAATGCATTCTTGCTGCACTCCAAGTGAGGCTAGAAAAATAGCAGAGAAATCCAAAGTGTTATTTTCCATTCTACCAAACCATATTGTTATGTGACATAGACTGGTTCTGCAATGCATTACTTAGTCCAGAAAAACCACAACTTTGAAAAGAAAATGTTAATGTACCAGCAAAAATGTATACAATTGAAACTTTCCCATAATCAACACCAGATTATTTGACAAACTTGGCTCATATATCAGAATCCTTAAATCTTGAAAGATTATGAATCAACTGAACATAATATCAAGTAGATGTCATGAAATGCCCCAATATGCACCGTTGAAGAGCCAAACAAAAAGTTAGCTCTGCCACTGCTATCATCATATGGATTAAGATAAATAATAATAAACTTTCTTCAAATGATGCATAAAAACTGCTGGCTCATCATTCTTGCCCTGGATGGCATTATTTGCTTCACTTGCTAAATTCAGTCCAGTAGATTGTTATTTTCTAATAAAATATGTTCAATATGACCAAAGAATAATTTAATCAGTAAGAGGTTCAATTTTTTTTCAACAAAAAGCACTAAATGTGGAATTGTCCAAATAAACAATTTATAATCTCATAATTAAAAAAAAGTTAACATCTACACACGTATGCAAAGGAAACATTAGTGACCATTTTCTTACAAAAATATTTTGAGAGTGCAACTGTTTGACCACATGCATGCAGGAGTGGAAAAAAAGTCAGATCAATGAACATACATACCCATTTGGTGAACTCTATTGACTAGCATGTTAAAAGGAATAGCAGAGAGAAACAAGAAATTACAACACTACATGTGCACTTCTCTCATTTCTTCTAGTTACTTCCATGATTTAACTTTGAGCTGTTGCAAAGAGATCAATATGGAACAAACAACTGCAGTAGTGATCTGGAATGCAATCCTAGTTTTGCAAAGGAACTGACAAAAAGCACAACTGATCATTACTTCACTTTACAATGGGATCCTTGAATAGATATCCAGTCTTGGCATATTCTGTGAATAATTAAATGAACTAAACAATCATTTAACGGCCGACTGTTGTCAAGATCTTAGGAGAAAGTGAGAACTGCGGATACTGGAGATCTGAGTCGAGAGTGTGGTGCTGGAAAAGCACAGCAGGTCAGGCAGCATCCCAGGAGCAAAAGAATCAATGTTTCGGGCATAAGCTTCTTCAGGAATGTTGTCAAGATCATGTCATAGAGTTATAGAGATGTACAGCACGGAAACAAACCCTTCAATACAACTCTGTGAATACCTAACTACTCGAGCTAACAATACACTGGTATACAATACAAAAGATCAATTACATGTCTGTCCTAGTTTCCAAGCATTAAGCATTAGACCTTCTGATGTAGCAGACTACATTTATGACCAAAGTACTGCAGCTGCTTGCCACTGCAGGAGAGCTGAAGAGATTCTCCCATTCTTTGCCCCTGTCGTCAGATGTATGGCAGGGTCTGTAATCAACCTGTCTGGCCAAATCACAACCATATCTTCCATGGCCATAATGTACTAGCATGGAACCTGAACCCAGAACTTCTAACCGGGAGATAGGGATGCAAATACTGCACAACAATATACCGCACAATTTCATGTTCTACTTAGATTATATTTGAGACATGTTAATTTTTCCTTCTCTCTCTCTCTCGCTCTCTTTCAGGAACAACAACTTATTGGATTCATCCATGAGTATTCTGGGGAAGTACTATTGCATGCTATTGCATTCTGTAATGTAGCTGACCAGGAAACTCTCCTAGAGTTACCATCTACCCTCAGATATATTGAAACAAGTTGCAGCAAAGACCTGCACTCTGTGTTAACCTTTTCAATTCTGAAAAAGCAGAAATTACAAACAACTGCATAATGGATAATGCTTACGAGTATAACAGACGAACCCTTGAAGAAAATAATCAGATGAATTAAAAAGAGAAAATTATACTTGGAAACAGATGCTAAATCCACTTGACTGAAACAAGAACTACTCGCAGATAATGAAGTCGACTTACAGAGAATTACATAGAATTCTGAGTACAGGAGTATGTCAGTATATCCACTCTACAAGTTTTCTTATCCAATCCTAATGGCATAACATTGTATTCAGTTTATCTTTTTCATGTTGTTTGCACCTTCTCTAGTGTATCAACATCCTAAGCCTAAATATGGAGACAAGAACTGTTCATTGTGGTCTCACCAAGATGCAAACTTAGTCAATCAATGTACACAACATATCCAGTAGTCAGTGAAAATCACTCTGTGCTGTAGTTCGCAAATTAAGTAATGACATTATGCATTTTAGATATCAGTTCACAACTTAACCTGTTGGGCAAAAACTAAAACACCATCTGGACTGTAAGAACAGTAGCAACAAATATAAATAATTCCAAACAATGATATTAAACAGAAAATAGTAGATAATAAATCAAGTTACTAAAAGAGTGACATGGTGAATTATTTTGATATCTGTTGGTCTCGATACTTACACCTTCATTGCTCTTTTCAGTTGTACTGGTCAACATCTCCTGCAAAGCTCTGACTGACAGTGACTGCTCCAGCACAAAAACACAGATGGAGAGATCAGGAGGGACATACTGTGAACAAAAAGAAAAATATTACAATTATCAAAGTGATTATTTTCGGTTTTGTTTGTGGTCAAGCAGCTTTTAAAATTCTGTACAAAGAACAATTTTTACATAAGTTGAGGTCTGGCGAAAGCAGATCATCAAGGGAAAAGAGATGATATAACCAGTTTAATAAGAATGCTTCATTTTTCCTCATTTAGTTTATCTGGAATAAAATCCAAATCACACTAGAATTGGTTTGGTACCAATAGGATACAAAATATGCTGTTTATTTAAAGGATGATAGAAATTGGCACAAACTTGACTGTCATATTGACATTTCAGCAAACCCTATGTGGTCTGATTATATACACTGTGCAAAGGTCAGTTCTAAGATCTTTCTGCTTGTGAAATATACCACTGTGGAGAGTGTTGACTCCCAAAAATATAAGTTGAAATGAAGCTCATGAGAAAATGATATTAACAACAGTCCAGCTACAGCCATTTCCTATAGGCAGCAGCTTTTTTCCCCCTTTCCCATATTCTTAATCGACAAGCTGTTCAACTCTTAAGGGCGTCACTAAATCAGGAAACTCCAATCAATCCCGAAATATACACACGGCTTTGAGTCATGGCTTCTGTATATCCATGATAAGTAGAAGAATAAGGTCTTCCCTCACTTAAGCCAAAGACACTGAGACTAAATGAAGCATACTTCTGGCTTTCAGTGGAGATCAGCACAGACCAGAAATCAAACTCAGACAATACTTGTTGCACCTTTAATGTTAGTTGGATCTGTGTAAATGAGAAAAAGCCTTCTTTCTCTATTAAACTGAATGGAACCCTCATACGATATCACACAAATCCATATTGATTGGAGAACTGCAGAAGCAATAAAAGAACCTTTGATGATTGGAAATTACAAAGGCCAACATTAAGCAGAATAGATACGGTGGCATTTTGGCTCCTTCAAATGACCATGCAATTCTCAAAGGAAAATGAACCAGAGTTAATACTTCAAGCATGGAAATAACTCATTTTGAGAACTGAAAAGTGTTGGAAATTTATTCTAATATGCTTTTCAAAGAGGCAGAAGCGCAGTGGAAACAACAAACGGGTTATTTAATGGTGGAGATAGAGAAAGAGAGATTTAAAATGGATGTAACTGAAGGTGAAAAAGGAAGAGAATGGGTACTCTCAACTAACTTGATGAAGGATCTTTGCCCAAAATGTTGATTTTTCCTGCTCCTCGGATGGTGCCTGACCTGTGTACTTTTCCAGCACCATTCTAATCTTGACTCTAATCTCCAGCATCTGCAGTACCCACTTCTGCCTACTCTCAACTAACAGCAAAGTAAGCAAGACACAAACAAGCAAGGCTATGGAGTGGGGAAGAGTGTGAAAAAAATGATCAACAGACATAGTACATTGAGTTTCTGAAGTGAAGGAATTCAATATTGAGATGTCAAGGCTGTAACGTGGCTAAGCTAAAATGAGGTGTTATTATAGAGTCATAGAGATGTACAGCACAGAAACAGATCCTTCAGTCCAACTCGTCCATGCTAACCAGATATCCTAAATAAATCTAGTCCCATTTGCCTGCATTTGGCCTATATCCCTCTAAATCCTTCCTACTCATAACACCCATCCAGATGCCTTTTAAATGTTGTAATTGTGCCAGCCTCCACAACCTCCTCTGGCAGCTCATTCCATACATGTACCACCCTCTGTGCGAAAACGTTGCTCCTTCGATCCCTTTTAAATCTTTCCCCTCTCACCTTAAACCTATGCCCTCTAGTTTTGAACTTTCCCACTCTGGGAAAAAGACCTGTCTATTTACCCTATCCTATTTACCCTATCCTATTTGCCTTCCAACCCTGGCAACATCCTTATGAATCTTTTCTGAACCCTTTCAAGTTTCACAACATCCTTCCTGTAGCATAATCAATGTAAAAATACACAGTAAGTAACAGAAACACAATGCAGGGGTATACACATCATTGTTATATTTTTTTACAGCACAAATAAATTAAACATTAATGCAATTTTGTCTTAAATAAAAGTTACTGGCAGAGAGAATGTAATGTTGAACTTTTAATTTTATTTCTTTATTTTCCCACTTTATATTAAGAAGGACTTTAATGTTGAATTTATTTTTTTACTTTGTGCTTAAGATTTTGTACCTGGGTACATTTGAACCTAAGATAGTGCCAGGAATAACGACATTGTACAATTTTCACTGTACTTTCATATACCTGTACTTGAGTATACGCGACCCTCAATCTTGCACTGTGTTTCATTGGAGCAATGCAGCCAGCCCAGGACAGATGTGTTACCATGACAGCAAGGCAGTTTAGTAAAACGGCAAGGAACTGAAGGTCAGGTCATTCCTACACAAAGAGTGGATGTGTTCCACAAAGTGTTTACCTAGACTCCATAGAGTCTCACCAGTGTCAAAGAGACTACATTGAGAGTAGCAAGTATCATAGGCACGTTTGAAAGAGGTACAAGTGAAACACTGTTTGACCTGGAAGATATGTTTGAGACCTCGGACCGTGAGGAGGGAAAAGATGAATGGCCAAGTTTTACACCATTGTGACTGCATGGGAAGTGAGGAAGCATAAGACTGATGGAGAGGTAGATCAGGGCATCACTTGAGGGAATGTATTAAGTGAAGGGGAGGGGAAGATACGTTTGGTGTTGGAATCTTGCTGGACGTGGCTGTAATGGCAAATGTACAATTGAGTGATGTACAACTGACATGATGCCCTCTCAGTAGGGAAAACCCATTCTCTTCCTTTGTCACCTTAATTTACACCCACTTTACATCTGTTTCTCTTTCTCCACCATTAAAAACCCATTTGTCTTTTGCACTGGGTTTCTGCCTCTGTTAAACATATATTTGGGACACACTAATTCCCAACTGTACATTCACCAGTCGAAGTTTCATCCTTACAGTGCTTCACTCCTGATCCCCACTGGATTCAGCTTGCTCCATGAAAATTGAATTACCCTGCAATTCATTAAGCATACATGTGTAAATGTAGCCTTAGAATTGGTACATTAATCAATGTAATGTTTCACAGTATTAAAAGAAGACAGTGCTTAGTCAAGGGTTTGTGCATCAATTTAATAGCTGTGCTAATCCATCTGAGAGATTTTTAAAAATTTAAATTGCTTGAGTAAGTTTTTAGCACAAGGAAAAATCATTTCGTAAAATTTCACTTTCTGCAAAACTAGCAAGATGATGCTTAAAATGAATTATGGCCACTTAGATGTTGATCCTAGCCAACTATGTGGTTCAACTTTTAGCTTCACTGAATGCACTTAACACAGACAGAATGTGATCATCACACAAGATTTATGTCAGGAGTTTTGCCTAGCAAGCGAAAACAGAAGACAAGCTTGGAGTGAAAATTTAAGTATGTATAATCTTTCAACAAATAAGCACCAATTAGAGCAATAGTGCTAAACTAGTTCAGAAATGTTGCAAGTACTAGACTATACTACTGCTTAAAGGGAGTTAGTTAGGAAATATTAATATTGGGGTGGACAAAGTTTTTATAAAATCACACAACACCTGTTGGACTATAACCTGGTGTTCTGTGATTTTTAACACTGCTGAAAAAGGGGACACATTGTGAAAGTTTTTCAGCTTGCAACCATCATTACAAATACAAGAATGGCAAATTTGAAATATCCAGGAACTTGGAGAGCCTATAATTCTATATTTCTTTCTCACAGCAACACCTTGACCAATCAGTTTTGACTTGCCAGTTAATAGGCACCTTTTCCTACTGTGATATGAATTACGGTCATTTGAAAGTTGGTGATCTTTCATTTGTCTTAATGTGGCAAGGCAAAAAGCTTTGGCAACGTACCTCACTATTCAGCATTATTCAAGTTCTGTGTGATTAGGTGGCGTATTATAAACTTACTGGTGGTCATTAACACGGAATTATCTTTAGTTGTAATCAGTGTTAATACTTGGTGCGATGTCAATTCAGGTAGCCACCACTCAATCCTGAGTCTCAAACAATTGATTCTTCTGAGAATCTGCTCTTTGAATTATGCAATGCCTTTTCCAAGTTGGGGACAGTATGATGGATCTTCTGTCTTGTCCCTGCACTCCATGACTTATCACAAGAGTAAGTCTGGAATTGTTCCTGGGTCTAATCACCTCCCATGGGTTTTGCCTGGTCTCATAATTATTAAAGATTCTTTTGCACTGATCCAAGGTAAGCAAGAAGTTTCTTCTTCAAACCCAACACCAAGAAAGATTATAATTTGCTGCAAACTTCCCAGCAGTCAGATCAGCTTCTGTGGAAGCAAAATATGTTTGAGATCTGCGACCATTCATCACCGCTTTTCATCATGAAAGAACATATCAGTGAATTGTACCAAACATGTAATGAAAACTTTCAGATGGTTTTTCTGAGAAATGTAATGAATTTCGAGAATAGGGACTGAGTAAAGTGGTCCAATGGCAGTGGGTGAGATTCTGATCTGGGAATGAATGGCTCACTAACTTCAACCCCCTATAATGCAGAAGAATATACCTTGGACCAATTCCTGGCTTCCAGCCAAGAGCAGAAGTGGGTGAATGGTGGATTCTTTACCCAATGTGACCTAGACCAGATAGGGCTAAGGCACAGAGCTGGCAAGCCTTATCCTGGAAAGAGGTCATGTCCACTGTAATGAAGGGGCACCAGGCATGGGGCTGTGTCAGGTTCAGATGGGGTAGGGGTTTTCTGGAAGAAATAGCAATTCCTTGGATTCCACAAATACTTGGACAACTTGGCAGAAGTGGTTCTTTTATTCATTTTAGTGGTACAACATTTTAGATTGCAAGGGGATTTAACTGAAAAAAAGCATCTCAGAAGCTTAACAGAGAAGGCCAATCCACGGAATGCATGGTCAGCATGAACACTGGGGCAGATAGCTGGTATGTAGGGATAACTAGATTTGTCTCTCTATGGATGACCAAGAAAAGGAATCCAGGCAACGCAGATTTTAACCAAAGCAGCCTGGACAGAGGCTGCAGTGGAGTTCAGCAGCCCTGAGATCATTCGAAGATCCTAGATTCAGAATCAGAAATTACTTAGTAACTTACTGAACTCTGCAAGGATAAGGCTCCATTGTGGAGATGGACATGCATGCAAAGGAATGGGAAGGCATCATCTGTGTATGGTTTACATCCTGCACAGAAGTACAAAGTAACATAATCCACAAACGTCAATTAATGTGTTCCTGAGGTCTACGTAGATGTGGTGCTGGTTTTAGAGGGTTCAGGAGAAATTGGAGAGAACACTGCTGACTGTCTGCGAAATGCTTGGAATGAGTATGCCTGAGAATCTATGTCATGGCTCTATAACACATCATCACAGGAGAAAAAGTTACAGAATGCCAGAGAGAGAGGAGCAGAACTGAAGGAGTGGTGAACCTGACCAATGAGGTTGTGGTTTTGGAGTTATTTGCAAATATGAATGGAGTTACTTCATTGGCACAGGGAAGCCTTTAGGAAACTAACAGAACAATGAGATTGCAAGGGGATTTAACTGCAGTAAACAGTCCTGCCAAAAGGGTTAGGGGAAGGTGTATGATGACAGCACTACTCATATGGAGGATCATTTGATCACTTGTGATTTTAGGGCTTTGTGGATTGCCAATTATAAAGAAATCTTTTTGTTAATGGAGTGTGGGTGTCACTAGCTAAACTGTATTTACCCAGCACAGGTATGAGTCAACCACATTCCTGTGGATCTGGATTCACAGGTAGAACAGACCACGTAAAGATGATGGCATTCCTACCTTAAAGGTGTTTTTTATGACAATTGATAACAGTTATACAGTCACCATTAGGCCAACTTTTTGTTCTAGATTTTTACAGAACTAAAATTTCACTATCTTCCATGTTGTGATACAAATCTATGTGCCTGGAACAGCATGCCTGGGGTTTTGGATGACTAGTCCAGTGATATCAGCACTACACAATTGCCTCCTCCATGCAAGCTGGAAAATGTGAAAAGCAAATCCTTCAAAATATCTCAATGTGCTTTCAAAATACTGCCATTGTAGAGTTCTGCATGCTCACAATCGTCCTAAATTTGGAATACGGTTATAACCGTGTCTCCTTTTGTCTCCTACACAGCGGCAGCCACCCATATAGAACCCCAGCCATAAGGAAACTATTCAAACCACCAAGGTGAGGGGAGAAGGTGGGGGGGGGGGGTCAGCCTCAGAGAGTGTAGCAATGCAAATCCTGGCACCTCAGGAGGTTATTGTGAAATTGCACAATGGAATGCAATATTTGGTGAGGGCAACAAAACCAGAAATTGCTGGAAAAGTTCAGCAGCGTTGGCAGCCTCTGTGGAGAGAAATCAGAGTTAACGTTTCAGGTCCAGTGACCCTTGAAGGGACTGGAACCAACAGGAACCAAAACATTAACTCTGATTTCACTTCACTAATGCTACCGGATTGCTGGGCTTTTCCAGCAATTTTGGTTTTTGTCTCGGATTTCCATCATCCGTAGTTCTTTCAGCTTTTATTCGGTGAGGGCTCTTCAAACTGGCACAGTCTGCTGCCAGAAGGAAGCAATTGAGCTAAGCTCTGGTATTTGGAAGGTTTCTGAATAGATATGGAGTCTAATGGTGAGATGGTAGATGTGGGGCAACCAACATGAGGTTATGTGCCTTGTAGGTGGAAGATAGGCAGCCAGGAGGAGAGTCTTTTGCTTCACAATTCCTAGCCCCCTACTTGGTCTTGCCATCATAGTCCCTGATCTAATTTGGTTTCTGGAGAACATTGACCCCCAGGATGCTGACAGTGGGATATTCTGCAACGGTTATGCCAGTGCACATCAACAAACTGCTACTGAGATTAGCTACACATTATTTGATGATTTGAATAGTGTGGGTCAGCTCCTGATTGATCGCCACCTGCCCACAGTATTATTGCAGCTCAGCATGATATGTTTGGTCTATAATCCAACGTCATCTCACCAGCTATCACATTGTTGCACGTGCAAAGTAGTCCCTTTTTTAGATTATATCCTGACCATTATAATCTGTTTGATCAGTCTTTTGGTTTGGAGCCCTCTGTCAGAACAGTGCATAGAACAGAATGGCAAGATTGTTCAATAACTATCTCCCACAAACATCCAATACTCCAGGATTATCCTAGAGAGCAAAGAAAATTCCAAGCTTCATATCTGCATGCTTCAGTTGTGTCAGCATCACAGACTAACATCTATATTTCATCACTGTGTTTAAGAACGTGCCTAACAATGTGATAATGCCACATAATCTGTATTTTTTTTGTGTGTGATGTTAGCCATGTCACCAAGGATAAGTCGGCTAGTCTTTGAAATAGTGCAATGGATTATTTTATATCCCTTCCAAGCAGGCAGATAGGACCTCAATATAGAAATACTTTCACAGTGCAATACTCCCTCAGTACTACATTGGATTGTTAGTCCTGATTTACATTCAAGCCCTGGAATATGACGCAAACTTCGGATCTTGTGCTTCCAGAACAAGAGTGCCAGCTACTAAACCGCAATGTTACACTGCCCATCTTTGCTTTAAATTCCCTTGCCCTGTGCTGTTCATTCTCAATCAAATGAGTAAGGACAAACACTGACAGTGATCCCACTAAAGACTGGGATAGATTCTTAATGATCCCAATGCCAGAAAACAGGGTAAGGCCATGAACAATTAAGTGAATCATAAAGAAAACTAATGATAAAAGGTTGGATAAATTTTGAAGAAAAACTAAATTGAGGACAAGAAATAGAAAAACAATCTAATAAGAAGCTCAAACATCGATAACAGAAAAGAAAAATCTTCAAATGGTGAAAATGAATCATTGTGTTTATGTACCAATACGGATGAAATGAGCATCACTGAGGATACTCAATAGCAAAATAAGGCAGGTTGGTCCAATGAACAAAGGCATTGCACTTTCATCTGTGGGGAGCTTCAACCCAGCTCTTATCAGATGCAAGCATTTCATGCTTCCCATGGAGATTAACAAACCAGAAGAGCTAAAATTACCACATGACCATAATAAAGAAGCAATGAACAAAATGTCATTTTTTACAGTATTTTACCTTGGCGATCAAAGCAGAATTAACATATTAAAAAATGAATTAACAGGCAAATTACACTCAATGCAAAGTACACATCACACAGCAGATACAAAAGTGGACATTACAGATTTCCTATCTGGTCCACTCAACATACATGAACTGAAAATGTGTTGCTGGAAAAGCGCAGCAGGTCAGGCAGCATCCAAGGAGCAGGAGAATCGACGTTTTGGGCATGAGCCCTTCTTCAGAAATGAGGAAAGTGTGTCCAGCAGGCTAAGATAAAAGGTAGGGAGGAGGGACTTGGGGGAGGGGCATTGAAAATGTGATAGGTGGAAGGAGGTTAAGGTGAGGGTGATAGCCCAGAGTGGGGGTGGGTGCAGAGAGGTCAGGAAGAAGATTGCAGGTTCGGGAGGTGGTGCTGAGTTCGAGGGTTGGGACTGAAACAAGGTGGGGGGAGACGAAATGAGGAAACTGGAGAAATATGAGTTCATCCCTTGTGGTTGGAGGGTTCCTAGGCAGAAGATGAGGCGCTCTTCCTCCAGCTGTCGTGTTGCTATGGTCTGGCGATGGAGGAGTCCAAGGACCTGCATGTCCTTGGTGGAGTGGGAGGGGGAGTTGAAGTGTTGAGCCACGGGGTGGTTGGGTTGGTTGGTCCGGGTGTCCCAGAGATGTTCTCTGAAATGTTCCACAAGTAGGCGGCCTGTCTCCCCAATTCAGAGGAGGCCACATCAGGTGCAGCGGATGCAGTAAATGATGTGTGTGAAGGTGCAGGTGAATTTATGGCGGATATGGAAGGATCCCTTGGGGCCTTGGAGGGAAGTAAGGGGAGAGGTGTGGGCGCAAGTGTTGCATTTCTTGCAGTTGCAGGGGAAGGTGCCGGGAGTGGAGGTTGGGTTGGTGGGGTGTGTGGACCTGAAGAGGGAGTCACGGAGGGAGTGGTCTTTTCGGAACACTGATAGGGGAGGGGAGGGAAATATATCCCTGCTGGTGGGGTCCGTTTGGAGGTGGCGGAAATGACGACGGATGATACGAAGTATATGGAGGTTGGTGGGGTGGTAGGTGAGGACCAGTGGGGTTCTGTCCTGGTGGTGATTGGAGGGGCGGGGCTCCAGGGCGGAGGAGCGGGAAGTGGAGGAGATGCGGTGGAGAGCATCGTCGATCACGTCTGGGGGGAAATTGCGGTCTTTGAAGGAGGCCATCTGGGTTGTACGGTATTGGAACTGGTCCTCCTGGGAGCAGATGCAGCGGAGACAAAAGAATTGGGAATATGGAATGGCGTTTTTACAGGGGACAGCGTGGGAGGAGGTGTAGTCTAGGTAGCTGGGGGAGTTGGTCGGTTTATAGTAAATGTCCGTGTTGATTCGGTCGCCTGAGATAGAAATGGAAAGGTCTAGGAAGGGGAGGGAGGAGTCTGAGACAGTCCAGGTAAACTTGAGGTCGGGGTGGAAGGTGTTGGTAAAGTGGATGAACTGTTCAACCTCCTCGTGGGAGCACAAGGCAGCGCCGATACAGTCATCCATGTAGCGGAGGAAAAGGTGGGGGGTGGTGCCAGTGTAGCTGCGGAAGATGGACTGTTCGACATATCCTACAAAGAGGTAGGCATAGCTGGGGCCCATGCGGGTGCCCATGGCTACTCCTTTGGTTTGGAGGAAGTGGTCACGAAGGACTCAAAGCCCTCCGCTTCTTCCTTTCCTGCCGTACCAACCAATACCCTTCCACTGACACCCTCCTTCGATTATGCAATCGAAGGAGGGTGTCAGTGAATTGGTCCGCACTCTGAACAACTTCTCTTTCCAATCTTCCCACTTCCTTCATGAGTTCATATTTCTCCAGTTTCCTCATTTCCCCTCCATCCACCTTGTCTTAGTCCCAACCCTCGAACTCAGCACCACCTCCAGAACCTGCAATCTTATTCCTGACCTCTCCGCTCCCACCCCCACTCCAGCCTATCACCCTCACCTTGACCTCCATTTCCAACGCTCCTCCCCCAAGTCCCTCCTCCCTACCTTTTATCTTAGCCTGCTTGGCACACTTTCCTCATTCCTGAGAAGGGCTCATGCCCGAAACGTCGATTCTCCTGCTCCTTGGGTGCTGCCTGACCTGCTGCGCTTTTCCAGCAACATATTTTCAGCTCTGATCTCCAGCATCTGCAGTCCTCACTTCTTCCACTCAACATACATGGCATCAATTTCCACCACAAAGACGTTCAAGCCTACGATCCTCCTCAGGTAGAATTCCAGATCCTCTTCTCTGTAGATTCAGCCACAGATTCTCATCTGAAACCAGCTCCCAGTCAACCCAAGTTCCAAAGATGCAATCTAAAAAATAAAGCAGCATACTTCTGCAGTACTTACTCACCACTGCTCATGACAGGCTTGATAGTGTGGATTCATCAATGTTACTTTTATCCAAATTCACTGTAACTCCAAATTCAAGTAACTAACAGAATTAACTTCACCAACCTTGTATTTGCTTATTGTTACCCACTGGAACCAACTTTTATTTTCTTCAGCTTATGGAGTACAGGAGTTAGGAGGTCATGTTGCAGCTGTACAGGACATTGGTTAGGCCACTATTGGATTATTGCGTGCATTTCTGGTCTCCTTCCTATCGGAAAGATGTTGTGAAACTTGAAAAGGTTCAGAAAAGATTAACAAGGATGTTGCCAGGGTTGGAGGATTTGAGCTATAGGGAGAGACTGAACAGGCTGGGGCTGTTTTCCCTGGAGCGTCGGAGGCTGAGGAGTGACCTTATAGAGGTTTACAAAATCATGAGGGGCATGGATAGGATAAATAGACAAAGTCTTTTCCCTGGGGCCGGGGAGTCCAGAACTAGCGGGCATAGGTTTAGGGTGAGAGGGGAAAGATATAAAAGAGACCTAACGGCCAACCTTTTCACACAGAGGGTGGTACGTGTATGGAACGAGCTGCCAGAGGAAGTGGTGGAGGCTGGTACAATTGCAACATTTAAAAGGCATTTGGATTGGTATATGAATAGGAAGGGTTTGGAGGGTTATGGGCCGGGTCCTGGCAGGTGGCACTAGACTGGGTTGGGATATCTGGTCGCATGGACGGGTTGGACCGAATATTTCCATGCTGTACATCTCTAGGACTCTAGGACTCTATGACTCTGTGATGGGAACCTGGATGGCTCTATATCTTTATCTGGTTTCAACACAGTTTCAGTTTCCCTCAATTTAAAAGGTGAGACTCAAAAAAAAAACAAACTTTAGGATTTGTGCATCATTCAACAAATAATTTCTTCACCCAGTTGCCCCCACACACTCCCTCATTGCACCCAAAACCACAAATTCTGGAATATATAACAAGCGATAAGTCAGCATGAATTGTAGATTTTTCACTCAGGGAGATAGTAGCATAATAGCAATTGGTAATTAAGAGGGCCAAGATAACCCTCTGTGAAACATGGGTTCAATTCCTACCATGGCAGCCAGTAGCAAAAATTCCAATACTTATTTAAAAAGAGATCTGGAATTTAAAGCCAGTTTAATTAATGTTAACCATGAAACTACCATCAATTAGTAAGCAAGCTGGTTCACTGATGTGTTTTAGAGAAGCAGGCAGTGTTGTCATGACAATATCACTGGACTGGTCATTCAGGGACCACAGATAATGCTCTGGGGACAGGGGCTCAAATACCACCACAGTGTAAAGTGAAATTAAAACCTGATACAAAAATAAATTTGAACTAAAAGCTAATCTAATGGTGACTATACTTTGTTGATTATTGTAATTTTTTTTTAACAAAGCCACAAGGGAAGGAAGTCCATCATCCTTACCCAATCTGAACTACACATGACTCCAGACCCACAACAATGTGGTTGACTCACAGCTGCCCTCTGAATTATGCCACTCAAGGGCAGTTAGGGATGGGCAACAAATTCCGGCTCAGCAAAGCGCACATCTCATGAACGAGTAACAGAAATATAAAAACTACCATTCTTACCTGGCCTAACCTACAGCCTTCAGATCCGTAACAATGGAGCTGCCTCTGAAACAGCCCTTAAGCCACTCAATTCAAGGGTAATCAGGAAATGAATAACAATAGATGGCCTTGCCAGTGACACCCATATCCCATGTAAGAATTAAAAACAACTCAAACAGAGCTTCTGAGATTAAGTTACTGAAGATGGCTGTGTTGAGTAAACTTTATATCTGACCCAAGTCACTGCTGGTAACTTAATGCCTTGTCAAATTAGCTTGTTGGAAGCATGACAGCAAGAGAACATCCTTAAAAGGTAACTTGGATGTGTTTCAGCAAAGGTCAATTTTATATTTTTCTAATTTTTGAAGGCAAAATCTCTCCACTGACAGCTATTCAGAAGCGTCCTATTCAAATGTATCTCCAACAAAAGCAACAATAAGTAATTAGATGTACATCTGTTTTGTTTTTACAAATTCTCAATGAGGTGGTATTTGTTAATAGGTTTTGTACTGAAGTTAGTATTTCAAAGAGCATTGATCTGGTTACTTCCAGGAACATGAACTCAACCAGAGAAGGTTTTAATTACAGTTAGTGCAAATTGCTGTAAGGAGAATGGTTCCAGACTCACCATCACAACATTCATTTAAAAAGAGGAAAGATCCACTCTATTGATCTGCCAGTTGTCAGCACATTAGAGTTGATAGCTTCTTCTAGTTATTGACTGATGATCTATGATGCCTTTTCTGTGAACTCATTCGCATGCTTGGTCAGCACTCAAACCAATCCAATTCTTCTTTTCTAAAATTGCCCTTCTTTTTTCCCCTACTCATTACTTAAAAATAGTCATTGCAGAATTAAAATGATCTCTTTATGATGATGTCACATAACAGCCCAACCTATTCGATTGCATTTCAGAAGGGGTTGACCAAGAACTATTCATTGCCCTCATCTCTCTGAAACTGGCTGCAATGTAACGATTCAGACGTGCCTCAATTAGCGTGAAAACTCTGAAATTGCATTCTGCATTAGGTTCTCTTGCCTCAGTAAAAGCCATAGGGAAATCAGCAAGTATTCCAACTTCCCCATACAATGTTATATCTTGTTCAAGCATTATAACTCATGTTTTAATGTTGACGTGAGTAAGAGAACTTAATGAACACAACCACTTGACCTGAAAAAATAGCCTGGGTAATTGCAGAGAATTTTAAAATCCAATAATTTGTCATTTCCAAACATAATAATTTAAAATAATATTTCCTATAACTTTGTTCCACATCAGGCTTTCTACTGAGCCCTTGGAGCCCTTTTTGATATTTTGAACTTTGACTTATGGAAAAATGTTTGGTCAAACTATTCACAAAAGGAAGAAATAAGAAAACTTAATTTAAAAAATGCAAATTCTGAAATTGGGCAGATATTTTACATGGTAAGATCCTTATTCTCCAAATGTTTTCTGTATTTAATGTGGTTTAAGCTTCAGCAATGAATTAAGATAATGTGTGTAAATACTTGGTGCTTGTCTAAGTAGGATAAAGAAAGATAATAGAAATAAGACTTGGAATGAATTAATACTAAACTGAAGTTTTATCTGCATGATTTAGCATACTTAATTGCCTGTATAAACTTGGATAATACAGAAATTCAAATTACAGAGTGAATTTTAACACACATAGCTTTTAACAAACTGTACTTTGGAAAACATGTCCTCATTGAAAAGTAACAGATTGAAACATGTGTTTTGAAATCTTGAATTTAAAACAGTACCTTAGCTTCTGAAGTGGGCTCAAGAAAGCACAAACGACTGCCAAATCCTTCCGCTGAAAGGCAAAATTTACGTTGTTCCTTTTGGATGGTTGCAGTAGACTGAAGTACAACTTCATCATCCTATGAAAAGGAAACAGAGCCTGGTAAGAACAGCTTTTAATTTAGCTAACATTTTGATTGACAAGTGTTTGAACTACACGCAAGAAATCATTTGCAACGTAGCTTTCAATAACTTTCTGAACAGCCATATAAGATGCCCTCAAATAAACCTTTTTATTGGTTTTGCATCATATGTAACCAAAATAATGAGGCTGGAAAATGATACAAAGTAAGCGATATTCCAATATAGGCTTTTTAGGATACTATCCTACATATTTGAGCATTACGAGTCCAAGCTGATTGCTCTACAGTTCAGGTATAGAATTTCATTTCAGTAATTAAACTAAATATAATGCATCATTAATGCCATTCGGTTTTTTTTTCTATGAAAATCAATTGCAACTCTAATCTTCAACACCCTCAGTTGTTCTCAAGGGATCTCCTCATTTCCTCCTACAGTCATCATCTGAACCATTGCTGAAAGGGAGACTGATTGGGCAATAATCAGTCAGTCAAAATTACTCCTTAGGTTTTTATACCTGAGTGTTTAAATGGTTCACTAAAGCAAATAACTTTTTTTCTTTTTTTGAGGACTGGCTTCTTTTAAAAAATACAAATTTCAAAAGGATAATAACTGGTGAGATTGTTGCGTATTTGCCATATCATTTTGCGCTATATTTATCATCTGCAACATAATCTGATGACCGAACAAAGAACTTTCCCAAAACTTCTCCGTTTATCTTCTTTACGCCATTTAATATTTTGTATGTCTAAATAATTTACTTTCAGACTCAATAACTTCAAGTTTTGCAATAGCTCCCCTTGCACTTTGCACTATTTTTGTTCACCTTTGTGTAATATTTTGGGCTGCACTTTTAATTGTGAAAACCAAGTCAATGATAATTACAGATTGACTTTTGAGAGAGTCAATATAAAAGATTACTGGTCATTATTAGTTACAAAGACCCCTTCCAATATAAATATGTTTTCATAAGCATTAAAGTTTATCAGAAAGTAAAACAGAAATAATACTTAATAAAAGCAGTAATTTTTCAGTTCAGGACACCAGTTCAAGACACTGATTGACTAAGCACAGGTCTCTTGTTCTGTTCTGCAGGCTGAACTTCTCCTGTATTCAGTCTTCCTATCTTGTGCACTGAACCACTTAAACTTCAGGCCTATTAGTTCTTATTAGTCATTACATCCCAATGTTTAATTGGTCTTAGTAGTGCACGAACAGTGCATGAAAAATCCACAGTTAATTTTAGAATGGCTAATAATATTTGCCCTATTAGTGATTGATTTCTTTAAAAAAATGGTCATCTTAGAGAAATCACTTCCTACTGTCCTGTGATTCTTTTGACAGGCCAATCATTTTGTAAGATCATGCCTTTTGTTAACAGCTGGCTTCTCTTAGCTTACCAACTCCACAGATCTTTTCCAAGATTAGGTGGCACCAGTGAAGCCATTCGTGTGTCTGTCTGGAAGTGTGTAGCCTCATCTTCCAGTAATTTAATGTTGTTCCAACTGATACATTTTAAAAAGGTCAGAATAGCTAAACGACTCACTACAGAACCTAATTCCAAAGTAATATGCAGTGTGTACACCAGTAAGCTGTTAAATTCTTTAAATTACAAAGCCGAACCAATTCAAAACATAGCTGTGTCTTTGAGTAAATACAATGACTTCATACTGTGGTGATGAATACTCCAAATGTTAGGGTGTAACTAAGAATAATTTGTGCAGCCCTATGCTCCAGTTTTCTATAACAACTGCAAATTCTGAGTTGACATCTAGCTTGTTAAACAAGCAATTTAACCATATTTGAACAGAAAGAACAAAAACATTTCATTGCAACTGAAATCTTATTTTAAGTGACTGAACAGCAACATTGTTTTAATTTATGCAATAAACAAGACATTGATGTATTTTTGTATTTTTTTATAAATAAAGCTTGTGAAACCCATGGATTTGTTTTTGTTACAGAAACTTTTCACAGCACTGCATCTCTATATCAGCCCAAGAGGCATTTTTTAAAAAAATTAACACAACAAAATAGGGAAT
Source organism: Chiloscyllium plagiosum (assembly GCF_037043375.1). Lineage (NCBI taxonomy): Eukaryota > Metazoa > Chordata > Chondrichthyes > Orectolobiformes > Hemiscylliidae > Chiloscyllium > Chiloscyllium plagiosum. Next base: position 76,551,757 of record NW_028270146.1, read on the forward strand.
ACTTGGACTAATGATGCAGTAAAGGGTTTCACCTATTGAAATGTTTTATTACAGTTGGGTCCTGAAATTTTGAATAGGTACCTAGACCTTTATTGATATTAGAAAACTCTTTTATATGCAAAAAGTGATAAAAGTGTGGAATTGTTTCCACATCAGACAATTGATACTCAGACCCAAGGATCAAGAAGTAGTCTAAACATGGTAGCTGTCCTGCCTGATCTACGCCAGCTCTTTTTACATCATATGGCTTTATGTTTAATCGTGCCATATTCCCTCTTAAAACTCTGACTGAAATTCAATATCTCATGCAATGAAACCCTGACTGTGTAGTGAGTTTAACTCAATATTTTTCAAAGTGTAAAATTCTCACAAACTCCTTACAATCGTCAAGAAGACATCAGTATGCCAAGTAACATCTATCCATCAATAAATTGCCCACTATCTCTCAGTTTGTCAGAACCACTCAACGCTAGACATTGAAATAGTTTTCACTGAGAAATAGTCAGAAAGACTGCTCGCCAAAGAAGCAAGAGTAAAGCTACTAATATCAATGCAGCTTTTAACAGAGCTTAGCCCAAAGATCTTGAGAGATTAGGAAGACAGTGGGGGTTAAAAGATAACTTCCCAGTGGCTAAAGTCATAAATAATCCAAAGTATTATTTCTGCAGTTGGTGCCATAAAGATCCAAAAGAATGATCATCCCTAAAGTATTGTTGCAGAAATTCAAGGGAGTATTACCTTTAGCAATGCTATCATTGACAATCCTGCTACCATAATGTCAGGTGTGGATTTATAATTCATACAGCTACAATTGCAAAGTTCACAATCTTCATTTATATCCCCTTCTTTGATAACAAAATTTATGCCAGCCACCACTGGGCCTAGACACTATCTTGTTTTGCCTTGTAAATGTAGGGAACATTTATGCCACTTGAGTGTTAGGCAATGACCACATAATCGCTGTATCAGACAGCACTCATTAGGAGGAGAAAGTGAGGACTGCAGATGCTGGAGATCAGAGCTGAAAATGTGTTGCTGGAAAAGCGCAGCAGGTCAGGCAGCATCCAAGGAACAGGAGAATTGACGTTTCGGGCATAAGCCCTTCTTCGGGAATGAGGAGAGTGTTTCCAGCAGGCTAAGATAAAAGGTAGGGAGGAGGGACTTGGGGAGGGGCGTTGGAAATGTGATAGGTGGAAGGAGGTCAAGGTGAGGGTGATAGGCCGGAGTGGGGTGGAGGCGGAGAGGTCAGGAAGAAGATTGCAGGTTAGGAAGGCGGTGCTGAGTTCGAGGGATTTGACTGAGACAAGGTGGGGGGAGGGGAAATGAGGAAACTGGAGAAATCGGAGTTCATCCCTTGTGGTTGGAGGGTTCCTAGGCGGAAGATGAGACGCTCTTCCTCCAGCCATCGTGTTGCTATGGTCTGGCGATGGAGGAGTCCAAGGACCTGCATGTCCTTGGTGGAGTGAGAGGGGGAGTTGAAGTGTTAAGCCACAGGGTGGTTGGGTTGGTTGGTCCGGGTGTTCCAGAGGTGTTCTCTGAAATGTTCCGCAAGTAGGCGGCCTGTCTCCCGAATATAGAGGAGCCACATCGGGTGGACTCATTAGGGGCTATTTTGCCCATTATGCTCACATCATTTCACTACTCTTCCCTCATAACTCTCTGAGTACCAAACACTTGCAACTGATAGTTGGGATAGTTTGCCACACATCCTCCTTTCAATGTTGAGTCTAAAAGCTTGTTTGTCATCAATGACAGAGGAACCATTACTGATGAGTCTTAACAAAAACATGCACTTGACTTGCTAGTGTGACATTTTATACATGATAGCAATAGGTATACTTCACTTTAAGTTACACAACACCAGGTTACAGCCCAATGAAGTTTTTTTGAAATCACAAGCTTTCGGAACGTAGCCCCTTCATCACGTGTAGTTTGCCCCAGTCCAACCCCGCACCTCCAAATCATCACTTTAAGTAATTAGATATAATTACAACTATAAAAAGGAACCAGGTCTGCCATAGCTGTCTCCATCAAGACATCATGCAATACTGTTTTTCTATCCAAAGAATGTATGCTGCCAACAGATTGGTGGAGCTAATGCACCTTCAATCTTAACTCTTTCACCTCTATTTTGCTATATAACAGCACTGTATTATTTTTCTTTTTCAAGCATATACATGACCGAACTGGATTTCCACCATCATGTCAGACATTACATTCCAGGTAAATCAAAACTCCCCTCTGATTCTTCTGCTGATTCTCTTACCATCTCTAACAAAGGAAGCCACTCATCAACATTCTAGAGATCACCACTAACCCAAAGTTACAATGGATCAGCCATACCAATCTAGAGACAAAAAATAAAAATCTCAACATTACATAATTAGTGCATCTGACCTCTCAAAACCTCTCCGATAATAAGTTAGTCAAGTAATGGAATGCTCACAACTTGCCTGAATTGATTCAGCCATTACACGTTCATTCAGGATAGAGCATTCTATTAGATTCAGTGCATACCATGAAGCTGAATTTCCTCCCACTTCTATCAGTGCACTATAGTAGCAGTATATAATGCAGCAGTATATTACTACAGCAATTCACCAAATATTTGCTTCAACTATACTTTCCAGCTGGACTTCATCTACCTCATAGAAGGACAAAATTAGCAAGATCATAGAAATACTATTAACTTCAATTTTTCCTTTGGTGTGCTATTTGGATAAATATTACTTTATTTTGTCACTGGATTAAAATCCTGGAATTCCATTGCAAACATCCTCTTGCTGCAAGGGTCAGAGCAATGTCAGCTTCACAGAGCAAGGGCAACAAAAACAGCTTTGCTAGTGTCACAGACAGTCAAAAAACAAAAATAAAACTTGCAGCCCTTACAGTAGTGGCAAATTGGGAAACTGAACTTGTGGAATCAAACAACTCCTAGCACCTTAATAGTACGCAGCAGTTCCATTACATATTAAGGGAACAGGTATCCTTCCCTTACATGTGAGTCCACACTATGTAAGCTCTCACAACTCTGTTCAAATTAAGTTACTTTAATTTAATAACAGGCATCACAGATAATCACAGCTTTTACCCACATACCAATAACAAATAAAACTTGACATGTAATGTTAATTACATCTTAAACATATCACACTGAATTCTAAAGGGATATAAATTCCCAGAAAAGGGAGAAACCTGAACAAGAGACATACAAAAAAGATTGCCAAACCTATTGCTTTCTTTCAGAAGCACTCCTAGTCCATTTGGTGTGATCAAAGTATCACCTTGGATATCACTGCAGTTACAAGAAATAGGATGGACATCGTGCTCAGAAATTAGGGACACTCTCATTGAAATATATACAACTTTTATACAGTTTGACAGGGGAGATGCAGAGAGGTTGTTTCCCCAGGTTAGAGAATTGACCATTAGGAAAATAGTCTCAGAATTCAGGATTAACTATTTAATATGGAGATGTGCAAAAATTCTTCAGTTAGAGGCTTAAATCTTTTTTTGTTCCTTTTTCATGGGATGTGGGAATTGCTGGTGAGGCCAGCACTTATTGTTTGTTCCCAGTTACTGTCAAGAAGATAGTGAGCTGCTTACTTGAACAGCTACAATTGACTTGATCTTCCAAGTCAGGATACTTAATAGTTTGGAGGCGAACTTGCAGGTGGTGGTGTTCCCCATGTATCTTCAGCCCTTTCCTTCTAGTGATAGTGGTTATGGGTTTAACAAGCACTGTCTCTAAGGAGCCTCAGTAAACATCTACAGTGCAGATTGTAGGTAGTATATACTGCTGTTACTACTGTGTGCCAGTGGTGGATGGCATGAATGCGGTGTCAGTCAACATGGATGTTTTCTCATGGATGGTGTCAAGCTTCTTGAGTGTTGTTGGAGCTGCACGCAATCATGCGTGTGGGGGAATATTCCATCACACTCCTGACTTGTGCCTTGCAGATGGTGACAAGTTTTTCAAAGTCAGGAGGCGAGTTGCTCATTGAAGGTTCCTAGCATCTGGCCTACTCTCGTACCCATTGTATTTAGATGGTGATTCTCATTCAGTTTCTGGTCAAGATGGCTTTGAAATTCTCTGTTCCTGGATCAGTGAACCATCATCTTCAGTATACCCAAGACTGGGATATTTAGGTATTAAGAGAATCAATGAATATGGGAGATCAGGCAGGAAGAAATCAAAGTGAAAGTCAGCTATGATTTTATTGAATGACAGAGAAGACAGAAGGATCCTTGTGGGCTTCCCTTTATCCTATTTCTCATGGTTTTAACACCAAAAAATTGTCTTTTAAACATGGAAAATTATTTCTCTTAAGTCCCACCTGATTGAATTTGTAAACGTTATGTTGAACGAATGAACTTTTACGAAAGCTGAACACTGCAGAAGCTGGAAATCTGAAATAAAAATACAATATGCTGGAAACACTCAACATGTCAGGAAATGTGAGACCACTCTTGGAATACTGCATACAATTTTAGTCCCTTCCTAGAGAAGGAATATAATTCCAATGAAGGCAGTTCAGAGTTGGTTCATTAGATTGATTCCAGAGATGAAAGGTTTGTCTTATGAAGACAGATTCACCAGTTTAGGCCTATACTCTCTAGAGTTCAGAAGAATGAGTGGAGATCTAAGGGATGTGTATAAGATGCTAAAGGGGCTTGACAAAGGAGATGGACACAGGATATTAGAAAGGATGTCCTGCATCTGGATCCCTCTCTCTAGCCGTTTACAGCGAGGTTTCTCTGCTCCTGTGCACACCTCGCCCTTCCCAACCAGCACCACCAATTCCACCCTCTGTCTTTCTTTGAGCTGACTGCATTCAGAGCTCTCAGATCCAGTCCTTACTTTGTAACCACATCTACTGACAAGGATGGAACTGCTGTTGTCTGGGAACTGGGTTCTATATTATGGAGGCTGAACTCCAGCTCTAATACCTCTTCCTGTCCCCCTAGACCATGATCGACTGTGTCCACAGTGTCCACAGTGCTCCAGCAAAGCTCAGCGCAAGCAGAATGAACAACATCTCATTTTCCACTTGGGGACCCTGCAATCTTCAGAACTCAATATTAAGTTCAATAGTTTTAGGGCCTGAGCACCTTCTGCCATGTCTTTACCCTAACCCGAAACACCAGGCCTTGTCATCACATAGACTCTTATCACACCTAAGGCATTGTAATTGCCCCAATAGCAGCTATTCAAATTCCCAAGATGACCTTGCCTGTCCAACTGTTTTTCAGTCTCTCTGGGTTCCATCTCCACCTATCGTTTAGTCCTCCCCAATTCTCCACCCCACCTTCAGCACAAATACTACTTTTTCCTAGCAAAGGAAGGATTACTGGACCAGAAACGTAACCCTGCCTTCTTTCCACAGATCTACAATAGTGAGTAGAGTTTTGTTTTAATTTATGTGTTGCTATTGATATCTGTCTCTTGATTAAGCTTTAAAAATATAAAAACATAGTTACACAGCTAGCCTGATGCAGTGTTTTTACAGCAGTAAAGCTTGCTACTTTCATGTCTGTAGATTTTTAAGGTACAGAGATAGCCTTTAGTAGAGTGGTGTGCTCTTCCCATTGGATGTGGGAGATTAGGGAGAGTTTCAATGTTACTGATGATTGTGTCTATAGGAAGTGTGTTTCATCGCGAATCCTATCGGATCGTAGTTCGAGGAGCGGAGTTGGAGCGGCAGTTCGAGGCAATGAGGAATGTACAGGAACTACAGGGTGTGATGGACGGCAGCTGCAGGGAGTGAGATAAAGCGAAGATACAGTCAGGTAGATGGATGACCACCAGGAAAAGGTAGGAGAGAGAGATAGGTAGTGCAGGAGTCTCCTGTGGCTGGCCCCATCTCAAACAAGTATGCTATTTTGGAAAATGTAGGGGGTGATGGACTCTCAGGGGAATGCAGCGCTGACAGCCAGGTTTCTGGTACTGAGACTGGCTCTACATTAGGTACACAATCAATTATGGTAAGGGACTCTCTAGTCAGAGGCACAGACAAACGTTTCTGCAGCTGACAGTGAGACGTCAGATTGGTGTGTTACCTCCCTGGAACCAGGATCAAAGATATATCAGAGAGAGTGCAGAATATTGTCAAAGGGGAGAGGGACCATTGGCACTAACGACATAGGAGGAGAAAAGGATGTGATTCTGAGAAGAGAATATAGAAAGTTAGGCAAGAATTTTAAAAGGAAGTCCTCGAGGATAGTAATATCTGGATTACTCCCATTGCCATAAGGGAGTGAGGGTAGGAATAGGAGGATAGAACAGATGAATTCATGGCTGAGGAGCTGGTGCAGGGGAGTAGGTTTCACAGTTTTGGATCACTGGAATTTCTTTTGGGGTAGATGAGACCTGTATAAGAAGGAAGGATTGCAGCTGCACCAGAAGGGGACTAATATACTGTGGGGAGATTTGCAAGAGCTGCTTGGAAGGATTTAAATTAGTAAGGTGTTGGGGGGTAGGACCCAGGGAGATAATCAGGAAAGAGATCAGTCTCAGATGGGAAAAGAAGCAAGTCAAACAGGCAGGGCAGACAGGAACAAAGTAGAGAAGGCAATAGGACTGATAAATTAAAGAGCAATTATTTCAAAACAAGAGGCCGAACAGGTAAGGCTGATTAAGATTAGATTAGATTACATTACAGTGTGGAAATAGGCCCTTCGGCCCAACAAGTCCACACCGACCCGCCGAAGCGTAACCCACCCATACCCCTACATTTACCCCTTCACCTAACACTACGGGCAATTTAGCATGGCCAATTCACCTGACCTGCACATCTTTGGACTGTGGGAGGAAACCGGACCACCTGGAGGAAACCCACGCAGACACAGGGAGAACTTGCAAACTCCACACAGTCAGTCACCTGAGGCGGGAATTGAACCCGGGTCTCTGGCGCTGTGAGGCAGCAGTGCTAACCACTGTGCCACCATGCCGCCCAGGTCATGGTTAGGAACATGGGACTGGGATATCATAGCAATACAGAGACATGGCTCAGGGATGGACAGGACTGGCAGCTTAATGTTAAAGGATATACATGCTATAGGAAGGATAGAAAGGGGGGAAAGAAAGGAGGTGGAATGGCATTTTTGATTAAGGATAACATTACAGCTGTATTTAGGAAGGACATCCCTGGAAATACATCCAGGGAAGTCATTTGGGTGGAAATGAGAAATACGAAAGGAATGATCACCTTACTGGCATTGTACTACCACCCAATTGAGAGTCCCCAGCAGTTAGCAGGAAATTGAGAAAAACATTTCTAGGGAGACCTCAGTTATCTGTAAGAATAATAGGGTGATTATGGAAGGGAATTTTAACTTTCCAAACATACACTTGGGGACTTCCATAGTTTTAAGGGCTTGGATGGAGAGGAATTTGTTAAGTGTGTACAAGAAAAATTTCTGATTAAGTATGTGGATCTACCTATTGGGAGGGTGCCAAACTTGACCCAATCTTGGGGACAGTGACCATAATTCTATTAATTTTAAAATAGTGATGGAAAAGAATAGATCGAATCTAAAAGTTAAAGTTCTAAATTGGAGGAAGGCCAATTTTTGAGGTATTAGGCAAGAACTTTCAAAAATTAATTGAGGGCAGATTTTCACAGATAAAGGGATGGCTGAAAAATGGGATGCCTTCAAAAATGATATGAGAGTCCAGAGACAGTATGTTCCTGTTAGGGTGAAAGGAAAGGCTGGTAGGTGTAGGGAATGCTGAATGATGAGAGAAATTGAGGTATAGACAACAGAGATCGAGTGAATCGCCAGAAGAGTATAAAGGCAATAGGAGTATACTTGAGAATGAAATTAGGACAGCAAAAAGGGGACATGAAATAGTTTTGGCAAATACTGTTAAGGAGAATCCAAAGGGATTCTATAAATATATTAAGGACAAAAGGGTAACTAGGGAGAGAATAGGGCCCCTCAAAGATCAGCAAGCCAACCTATGTATGGAACTGCAGGAGATGGGGGAGATACAAAATGAGTATTTTCCATCAGTGTTTACTGTAGAGAAGGACATGGAAGATAGAGAACGTGGGGAAATAAATAGCGACATCTTGACAAACGTCCATATTACAAAGAAGGAAGTGCTGAATATCTTAAAACACAAAAAGGTGGATAAATCCCCAGGACCTGATCAGGTGCACCCTAGAACTCTGTGGGAAGCTAGGGAAGTAATTGCTATGGACTTTGCGGAGATATTTATATCATCAACAGTCACAGGTGAGGTGCCAGAAGACTGGAGATTAGCTAACCTGGTGCCACTATTTAAGAAGGATGGTAAGGAAAATCCAGAGTACTATAGACCGGTGAGCCTGACATCAGTGGTGGGCAAGTTTTTGGAGGGAATCCTGAGAGATAGGGTTTTCATGTATTTGGACAGGCAAGGACTGATTAGGAATAGTCAGCATGGCTTTGTGCGTAGGAAATTATGTCTCACTAACTTGATTGAGTTTTTTGGAGAAGTAACAAAGAGGATTGATAAGGGCAGAGCGGTGGATGTGATCTATATGGACTTCAGTAAGGCATTTGACAAGGTTCTTCATGATAGACTGGTTAGCAAGGTTAGATCTAGTGGAATACAGAAAAACTAGGCATTTAGATACAGAAGTACCTCAAAGGTAGATGGCAGAGGGTGGTGGTGAAGGGTTGCTTTTCAGACTGGAGACCTGTGATTAGTTGTGTGCCAAAAGAATCGGTGCTGGGTTCACTGCTTTTTGTCATTTATATAAATGGTTTGGATTTGAACATAGGAGGTATAGTTAGTAAGTTAGCAGATGACATCAAAATTGGGGCTGTAGCGGAGAGCGAGGAAGTTACCTCAGATTACAACGGGATTTTGATCAGATGGGCCAATGGGCTAAGCAGTGGCAGATGGAGTTTAATTTAGATAAATGCTAGGTGCTGCATTTTGGAAAGGCAAATCAGGAAAGGACTTATACACTTAATGGTAAGTCCTGGCGAGTGTGGCTGAACAATGAGACCTTGGAGGACAAATTCATGGTTATCTGAAAGTGAAATAGGAGGTACATAGGTTAGTGAAGAAGTGTTTAGTATGCTTACCTTTATTGGTCAGTGCAATAGGTATAGGAGTTTGAAAGTCATGTCCCTGTTGTACAGGACATTGGTTAGGCCACTTTTGGAGTATTACTTACAGTCCTGGTCCCTCCTACAGGAAGAATGTTGTGAAATTTGAAAGGATTCAGAAAAGATTTACAAGGATGTTGCCAGGATGGGAGGGTTTGAGCTACAGGAAGAGGGTGAATATGCTGGGGCTGTTTCCCTGGAGCGTCGGAAGCTGAAGGGTGACCTTATAGAGGTTTATAATATCACGAGGTGCATGGATAGGATAAATAGACAAGGTCTTTTCCCTGGGTTGGGGGAGTCCACAACTAGAGGGCATAGATCTAAGGTGAGAGGGAAAAGATATATAAGGGAGCTAAAGGTCAACATTTTCACCCAGAAGGTGGTGCATGTATGGAATGAGCTGCCAGAGGAAGTGGTGGAGGCTAGTACAATTACAACATTTAAAAGGCATCAGATTGAGTATATGAATAGGAAGGGTTTAGAGAGATACCGGTCGATGCTGGCAAATGGAACTAGATTTACATAGGATAGGTTGTCAGCATGGATGAGTTGGACGGAAGGGTCTATTGCTATGTTGCAAACCTCTATGCTCTCAGACCTTCTGATCTTCTCCAGCAATTTCCATTTTTGTTAGAGAGGATGTTTCCTCATGTGGGGCCCTCTAGAATGAGAGACGATAGCTTTAGAATGACGGGCAGCAGATTTAAAACAGCGATGAAGAGAAATTATTTCTCTCAAAGGGTCATGAGTCTATGGAATTCATTCCCTCAGTGTAGTGGATTTTAGAACATTGAGTAACTTTAAAGGGGGAGATAAAAATGATTAAGTAGCAATGGGTTCAAGAGTTATAGTGGGGAACGCAGGGATCTAGAATTGAGGCTGAGATGAGATCACTGGTGATTGTATTAAGCGGACAGAGCAGACTTGATGAGCTGAATTGTATACTCCTGCTCCTTCTCCTTATGTTGTAACATATATGGAGAGAGAAGCAGAGTGATAATTAAAAGGATATCAAACTGAAATACAAACCGGAAAAAGTTAGAGATGTAACAGGGTGTAAGCATACAGATGCAGGGCAAGGGCAGGCTGGGGAAGATGTAACCAATGGGAAGGTCTGTGATGAAGTCAAAGGCAGGAGAGGTTAAAGCACTAAAGGCACGATGGCACAAAGCGAAAGGTAATTGTGGAGTAAGAAACAACAATATGGGTGTCAAGGTGGTGTCAAGTTTGATAGCTGAGTCAATAGCAGTCCAAAAAAATGACAGTAGTTACAATCTGTTGAACTTAATATTGAGTCTGTAAGGTTGTGATTTCAAACTCAAATTCAAGGATTTCAAATTCCATTGAGTTTCACCAGAACAGTACAGGAGGCAGAGGTCAGAGACAATGGAGAGTTAAACAATATTTCCAATTGCAACTGTCCATTTGTACCAGGGCTATCGGGTATTGTTTAAAATATGCAAGTGAAGAAATTTCTCCTCGTCATCATCATCAGCAGTCCCTCAATTCAAGGACAATGTCTATTCAGGGTTGCAATCATCTGCCGTGAGTCTTCATATGACCAGGTTGAATCCCAGCCGACAGATATTTGGACACACAAGGCAAGATACCCTACAAGATACTGAGATCCAGAATGCAGGAGTTGCTACCTTTACTTATGTACTCTGTTGCCGCACAAGTAATTACGGCTCAAAGTGTGATGCAGCTTGCTAGACAATTTGCAACACTTTGAATGATTAATAGCAAGCTCCTCTCTGTTACTAATGTACCTCAAGGGGAGTTTTGGAGAGTCCTTGAGGAGCTCTCTTTGATTTCCCTTAGAAAGTTGGCCAGCTGAGAGCTGAGAAATCAGGAGCTCTGGGCATCAACACGACTTGGCCATTTGGAAACAGTGTCCAGTTCTCTGTAACTGATTTTGCAGGAGCTTTGCTTGAAGAGCTGGTTTCAAGGATACTATCATTTGAACAATGGTCCTTCCATTGAATCTAAAACATGTGCCTGTGGCATGTGAATGGAATTTCTCTACTGTGCTCTGTTTTGCAGATCCAGAGTCAAAGTCTCATGACAGTGCAGGAGTTTGATGATGACAATTGCTCTGTGCATACAACTTCATTGATTTGCAGAAATCTGTTGCTTGTCATCCTACAGTTAATTGGTCAAATCATATTCTGATACTTTGATTCCTTATTCTAGCCAAAGCAGAAAAACCTTTCACCATCTAATCGGTTATGCCATTAAGAATCTTATACATTTCAATGATATCGCTTCTCAATCTTTTAAATTCCTGGGACTATAGGTCATTCTGCTTGATCGCTCCACATACATCAGTCTTCATGCCAGGTATCAATCTACCAAACTTTTATTCTCTCCAAGGCATAAAATAAGGAGACCAAAATTGTATACGGTATTCCTGATGTGTTCTCAGCAAAGTGTTACACAATGTTAAAATAATTCTTTATTTGTGTATTACAACTCTCTTGCAATAAAGGCTAACATGTCATTTGCTTTGCTGTGATTTGTGTAGAATTTCCTTCCGAATCATAACATTCACCATTTATAAAGTATTCTGCTTTTCCATCTCTTTCTGAAGTGGATACTTTTACACTTTCCCACATTATCTTGTCACTTTCTCTCTCAATCACTTAACCAGTCCATCTCCCTTTGTAGTTTTTCTTTGTTATTGTCATGACTTACTTTCTCATTTAACATTGCATCATTATCAAATTTGGTCCCTACATCTAAATCATTGATATAGATTGTGGGCGGCACAGTGGTAAGCACTGCTGCCTCACAGCACCAGAGACCGGGTTCAATTCCCACCTCAGGTTACTCTCTGCGTGGAGTTTGCACATTCTCCCCATGTCTGCATGTGTTTCCTCTGGGTGCTCCGGTTTCCTCCCACAGTCCAAAAATATGCAGATTAGGTGAATTGGCCATGCTAAATTGCCCGTAGTGTTAGGTGAAGGGGTAAATGTAGGGGAATGGGTCTGGGTGGGTTGGGCTTCGGCGGGTCGGTGTGGACTTGTTGGGCCGAAGGGCCTGTTTCCACACTGTAAGTAATCTAAAAAAAATCTAAATTGAAGGCCTTTGTACTGATTGTTGAATCATTTAATTGGTTATTTACTGCTATCATGAAAATGACATACTAATTACTCTGCTTTCCACCATTTTTGAAGCAATCCTTAATCCATGCTAATATAACTCAAACCCACAAGTTCTAATTCTATTACAATATTGTGGACTGCATATCATCGAATGCATATCAGCAATCAAAACATACTTCATCTACTGATGGTCCCGCATCTACCTTACTATTTACACACTTTAAGTAGCTAAGATCATTGTCAAACAACTTTCCTTTTATAAGGTAGTATTGAATCGCTGTAATTATTTACCAATCTTATAATGTTCGCAGTGCTTGCATTTTCTTCAAAGTTAACATTTTCTGATGGCTGAATTCAGTCCCATGTATTAGTACATCAGCTGTAAGGTCACAATCAGGGCAGCTCTATTTCTATCAATTAAATTTGCTTCAAAGCACCTTGGCCAAAATTTCAGCAGGTTACCAACCTCGGAGAAGGAGGCAGCTTCAAATATAGGGTGCATAAGAGATGAATATAAGCTCAAGCGCCATCACATAAATAACAGCAAAATATTACAGATGCTAGAACTTTGAAATAAAACAGCAATGTTGGAGAAACTCAGCAGATCTAACAACATCTATGGAGAGAGAAACATAGTCTATGTTTCAAGTCCAATATGACTTCTCTCCAGGACTGACAAAGGGAACATTTCAAAAGTGCGCATTCCTTTGATTTTGATTATGTGTCAGATCCCAAGATATACTTTGTTTGCGTTCTGAACTCAGTCAATTTTCTGTAAACTGATCTTGCAAATAATTGGGGCTTATTTTTTGAAACATGAACACCAGCAATTGAGGAGAGGCTATATTTAGAGCAAGGAGCCTGCATCACCCACATGTTAGGCTAGATCTAAACTGCAGGCTGGGAACGGGTTTTTGACAACTTAAGCAGAGTCTGCTTCACTAATTAGTCATAGAACATAAAAAAAACAACCTATTTTATCCCCTGGAGGTTTGCAAGCATGTAAATATAAATGTAATCGTTTCTAACTGATTTTAAATAGCCACAGTAAACCTTGTAAGATTATATAAATAAATGAGCAATATTCTTTCCCTTTACTGTAAATATTTCTTGCAGTGACAAATGAGTGGGCACTTAGAAACAGATGCAATGAGATGCCAGTGAGTGCTGGTCAGAGAGTCCCATTAACAGTAACCTGAGAGGACTAAAATATTAACTTGTGTCTTTCATCTTCACATGGTTTCAAATTAAGATTTAACTTCAAAATACCTTCGGCACAATTATCTTCAGGAAATATGAAATTAATTTCATTCATGTCTACTTAAGTAATACACATTAATTTTAACTTTGTACACCCCAGTCCAACACCGGCATCTCCAAATCATTAATTAGGAACAGCTTCTTAAAGAAAAATGCAGCATTCATAAAACTGTCAGCTAGGCAACGAACCAAAATTTTAGTACATAATGTTTTGTTTGTCTTCTCAGGTGATTCCACTAAGACTTAAACTAGTGTGACTGATTCACCTTCTGTCAATTATTTAGAGCACTAAACAAAATGAATAATTAAATGAATGAAAGGGCTATAACCACAATTTCCTAACTTTATCTAGAACCTACCATCACTTTATCCATTGCCAACTGATAATTAGTGCAATATATGCAGAGCACAAGCAGCGACAAAGAAACAAATCATTTGTTTTACTAAACAGTTAAGGCTCATGACAGAAGTACTTACTGAGTGCATAGGAAGGACTTCATGTAACACAATTCTTAGGTATCTGACACCTCTACAGACAATGTTGATCTTGGGCATTTTACTCATGGTGTTAAAATACAATACGATTTGAGCCTTAGCTCTTTTAGATATTGGCAAATCAACTCAGTGTGCTAAGGATAAAGAAGGCAATTTATGAATTCAAAAGCTGGAAACAAGTTTCCCAGAATCCAAACTTTTTTTAAAAAAGTCTTAATGCAAAATTAGCTTATGATTAACAAGAGAACAGATCAAAAATGTTACGTACAGCTCACAACTTTGTTCATACCAATTAGGAATAGGAATAGACCATTTGGCCCTTCAAATCTTTACCATCATTCAATAAGATCATGACAGATCTGTTTGCGTTTTCAACTCCACATTCCATTCCGTCTCCAATCATTTTGAATTTCTTGCCCATCAACAAAAGTTCTCCCTGTGTCTGCCCAGGTTTCCTCCGGGTGCTCCGGTGTCCTCCCAGAATCCAAGAGGTGCATGTTAGGTGGATTGGCCATGCTAAATTACCCATAGTAGGTTAGGTGCATTAGTCAGGGGTAAATACAGGGGGAATGGTTGCCCTTTGGAAGGTCAGTGTGGACTTGTTGAGCTGAAGGGCCTGTTTCCACACTGTAGGGATTCTATTCTATGAAAATAATTCATCTACTGCAATGTTACAGATATTTAATGATGCCAGCTCCACTGCCTGCTGAGGCACAGTGTTCCAATATTACAGAATCCAACAAAGAATCCAACACCTCATCTCAGTCCCAGAACACCTACTTTAAAAATTCAGTCTCCTGGTTAGGGAATAATCTACAAGAATCAACATCATTTCCACTTTTACTTTGTCAAGGCCAACGGGATCTTCTAAGCTTTAATTAAAAACACCCTTGTCTCCTCTAAACTGCATAGAGTCATAGTGATGTACAGCACGGAAACAGACCCTTTGATCCAACTCATCCATGCCAACCAGATATCTCAAACCAATCTAGTCCCTTCTGCCAGTACCTGGCCCATATCCCTCCAAACCCTTCCTATTCATATATCTATCCAGATGCCTTTTAAATGTTGCAATTATACTAGCCTCCACCACTTCCTCCGGCAGCTCATTCCATACACGTACCACCCTCTGTGTGAAAAGGTTGCCCCTTAGGTCTCTTTTATATCTTTCCCCTCTCATCCTAAACGTATGCCCTCTAGTTCTGGACTCCCCCAACCCAGGGAAAATACTTTGTCTATTTATCCTATCCATGCCACTCATGAGTTTATAAACCTCTATAACATCACCCCTCAGCCTCCGACGCTCCAGGGAAAACAGATCCAGCCTGTTCAGCCTCTCCCTGTAGCTCAAATCCTCCAACCCTGGCAATATCCTTGTGAATCTTTTCTGAACCCTTTCAAGTTTCACAACATCTTTCCGATAGGAAGGAGACCAGAATTTCACGCAATATTCCAACAGTGGCCTAACCAATGCCCTGTATAGCCGCAACATGACCTCCCAACTCCTGTACTCAATACTCTGATCAATAAAGGAAAGCATACCAAATACCTTCTTCACTATCCTATCTACCTGCGACTCCACTTTCAAGGAGCTATGAACCTGCACTCCAAGGTCTCTTTGTTCAGCAACACTCCCTAGGACCTTACCATTAAGTGTATAAGTCCTGCTAAGATTTGCTTTCCCAAAATGCAGCATCCGACATTTATCTAAATTGAACTCCACCTGCAACTTCTCAACCCATTGGCCCATCTAATCAAGACGCTGTTGTAATCTGAGGTAACCTTCTTCGCCGTCCACGACACCTCTAATTTTGGTGTCATCTGCAAACTTACTAACTGTGCCTCTTATGCTCGCATCCAAATCATTTATGTAAATGACAAAAAGTAGAGGACCCAGTACCAATCCTTGTGGCACTCCATTGGTCACAGGCCTCCAGTCTGAAAAACAACCCTCCACCACCACCCTCTGTCTTCTACCATTGAGCCAGTTCTGTTTCCAAATGGCTAGTTCTCTCTGTATTCCATAAGATCTAACCTTGCTAATCAATCTCCCATAGGGAATCTTGTTGAACGCCTTACTGAAGTCCATATAGATCACACCTACTGCTCTGCCCTCATCAAGCTTCTTTATCACTTCTTCAAAAAACTCAATCAAGTTTGTGAGACATGATTTCCCACGCACAAAGCCATGCTGACTATCCCGAATCAGTCCTTGCCTTTCCAAATACACGTACATCCTGTCCCTCAGGATTCCCTCCAATAACTTGCCCACCACCGAGGTCAGGCTCACCGGTCTATAATTCCCTGGCTTGTCTTTACCGCCCTTCTTAAACAGTGGCACCATGTTTGCCAACCTCCAGTCTTCTGGCACCTCACCTGTGACTATCGATGACACAAATATCTCAGCAAGAGGCCCAACAATCACTTTTCTAGCTTCCCACAGAGTTCTCGGGTACACCTGATCAGGTCCTGAGGATTTATCCACCTTTAACCGTTTCGAGACATCCAGCACTTCCTCCTCTGTAATCTGGACATTTTGCAAGATGTCACCATCTATTTTCCTACAGTCTATATCTTCCATATCCTTTTCCACAGTAAATACTGATGCAAAATATTCATTTATATCTCCCCCATTTGCTGTGGCTCCACAAAATGTCTGCTTTGCTGATCTTTGAGGGGTTGAAACTTTATTGCTGGAACAGCACAGCAGGTCAGGCAGCATCCAGGGAACAGGAGCCCTATTCTCTCCCTAGTTACCCTTTTGTCCTTAATATATTTGTAAAAACCCTTTGGATTCTCCTTAATTCTATTTGCAAAGCTATCTCATTTCCCCATTTTGCCCTCCTGACTTCCCTCTTAAGTATACTCCTACTTCCTTTATACTCTTCTAAGAATTCACTCGATCTATCCTGTCTATAACTGACATATGCTTCCTTCTTTTTCTTAACCAAACCCTCAATTTCTTTTGTCATCCAGCATTCCCTATACCTACCAGCCTTCCCTTTCACCCTGACAGGAATATACTTTCTCTGGATTCTTGTTATCTCATTTCTGAGGGCTTCCCATTTTCCAGCCCTCCCTTTACCTGCGAACATCTGTCTCCAATCAGCTTTCAAAAGGTCTTGCCTGATATCGTCAAAATTAGCCATTCTCCAATTTAGAACTCCAACTTTTAGATCTGGTCTATCCTTTTCCATCACTATTTTAAAACGAATAGAATTATGGTCGCTGGCCCCATAGTCCCAAAGTGCTCCCCCACTGACACCTCAGTCACCTGCCCTGCCTTATTTCCCAAGAATTGGTCAAGTTTTGCACCTTCTCTAGTAGGTATATCCACATACTGAATCAGAAAATTGTCTTGTACACACACTTACGAAATTCCTCTCCATCTAAACCTTTAACACTATGGCAGTCCCAGTTGATGTTTGGAAAGTTAAAATCCCCTTCCATAACTACCCTATTATTCTTACAGATAGCTGAGATCTCCTTACACGTTTGCTTCTCAATTTCCCTCTGACGATTGCGGGGTCTATAATACAATCCCAATAAGGTGATCATCCCTTTCTTATTTCTCAGTTCCACCCAAATAACTTCCCTGGATTTATTTCCAGGAATATCCTCTCTCAGCACAGCTGTAATGCTATCCCTTATCAAAAAACACCGCTCCCCCTCCTCTCTTGCCTCCCTTTCTATCCTTCCTGTAGCATTTGTAACCTGGAACATTAAGCTGCCAGTCCTGCCCATCCCTGAGCCATGTTTCTGTAATTGCTATGATATCCCAGTCCCATGTTCCTAACCATGCCCTGAGTTCATCTGCCTTCCCTGTTAGGCCCCTTGCATTGAAATAAATACAAACAACAATTAACTTATCTGATTATGTGCTTTGAACTTCGCCGAACCGTTCCTCCAAGATTAGTTGTGAATTTCACTGTTTGTTAATTTTCCCAGATGCACTCCGATCTCCAGCGATACACAAATTCAAACAGCAAAGGCGGTAACTGTGCAGGTTTTCTCTCTTCCTCTCTCCCTCTCTCTCTCTCTCCCTCTCTCTCTCTCTCTCTCTCTCTCTCTTCTGCACTGTCCTCACCATGTGCTTCCTTTGTCTGCTCTTCTCCCTTTTAAACTGCTGTTGTTTTGACTTTTTTTTCCAAAGTTCCAAAACAATGCAACAGCATATAAAACAGTAATTGCTGCTCCTGGAATTCGAGGAAATCACCTCCATCACCTAAAATACCTCAAAAAAAAGGAGCTCTTACAGCCAGAAATTTTGCCAATCCTCCATCTTGGATTACCCAGAATCCTTAGTATAGGAATAGAGCGGAGTTGCAAAGAGAAGGGAAGTTGGAACTGTATAAAATACTGGCTAGGCCACAACTGAAACACTACATGTAGTTCTGGTTACCACATTAGAGGATATGATTGTACTACAGATGGCGCAGAGGAGATTTACTGGACTGGAGGGTCTGAGTGATTAGCAAAGATCAGGTAGGCTTGGGCTGTTTCCCTTGGAACAGTGCAGGTTAAGATTGGACCTGATAAATGTGTATAAGATTACAAGGAGCACAGATAGAATGGATAGAAAGGCACTTCTTCCGTTGGTTGAGGGATCTTAGATTTAAGGTAAGAAGTGAAACTTTCAGAAAAGAGTCAAGGAGCATGTTCATTTACACCCAAAAGATGGTGTGAGTTTGGAACTCTCCTTCTGAAAGTGTGGAGTTAGATACTCTCAATGTTTAAGGAATATTTAGATATTCAGTTGCATTGCCATAGCCTCCATGGGCAATGGAGAAGAGCTGGAAAATGAGACAAATATAGTTAGAAATTTGTTGACTAGTGTGGACATGATAGGTTGAATGGCCTCCTTCTTTTCTGTAAATGTCTACAATGCATGGAATACATGTACTGGAGTTGTAATTCTGGTAACATCAAATATTTGAGTGGCCTGCTCATTCCAATCATGCAGCCAATATTACTCAGTAGCTATTTGCCTGGCAGAGGGTGGGCAGAGATGTGGCATCAGGCTCTCTAAAGCCACTTTAAAGTTTAGCCAGCATTTCTTAAAAGTGGAAGTGTACACTAGAGATAATGTGGAAACATGCACTAGGCAGGAGAGCACCAAGCCTCTCGGCTGTTTCTGTTGAGGCTTATGTCAAAAACACAGAGCATTTTCTTCCTTCAAGCCACGGAAGCCTCTCAGACATCAACTATGCACAGAGAAGAGTGAGTAATTAAATGCTCGAGCCCCTAACTCTCAGGATGTGGCCACAATGAACCAAGAGGTTTAGTCGCCTTGAGTAGTGAAGGCAAGGGTAGTGATTTTCTCCTCTCAGCTGCACCATTTACTCTCAATGTTCTCCTGCTCAACCATACTTTATTTCATACATTAACTACACGATATCTCATTATATTTCTCCTCAAACTCAGCACTATTAGAATCCTCACTTGCCTACAAATCACATCTCTGACACGGTTATCCATTCTACCACAGGCACAGCTCTCAAATATCTCAAAGACACATCCTTCTCTTTGCTATTGTGAACAAACCAGGAGGATGAACAATCACCCAGCATGCATTCTACCCCACTCCAAAAATAAACTAAGAGTGCAGATACCTCAGCCAGGGAGAGTCCAGGCTGTGACGATTAGTTGACAAGTTGGTGGGAGGAGGCATTGTGCACAGTTTCTTTGTTTAGCTAATCTTCTTTGTCCCTTCCTTCTCATCGTATTTGCACTGCGAGGCAAGTTTTAATTTCTCCCATTTCTCTACTTCTGCTTCCCCTTTACTAACTTTTCATCTTCTTTCTTTGAAAAGCTTATTTAAGTCGTTGCCCACTCTGGCTGTTCTCGAGAAGTGGGTGGTAGCTGCCTTCTTGAACCGCTGCAGTCTGTGTGGTGTTGAGTACATATACAATGCCGTTCAAAAATAGGTACACATGTGTTCAGTCACTCAAAAAGCAAGCACTGTTGTATCAAAGCAGAGTTTAATTTGATTACAAACTTTGCACAGTGCCATATTTCACTGCCTGAAAAGTATCCTTGAGAGTAAAATGTGACAGTGCAATATTGCATGCTGTTGATCAGAAAAGCTATCTCTGGAGCACAAACAAAAATCTAGCTGCCCAGTAAAAATATTTTCTTTATCATGAACAATTAATCCCTACATTTTAGGCCAAGAATGCCAACCACAACAATATTTTCTAATTCCCAATACCCATTCTCTAAAAGCCCTTTATTTGCGACAATATTGCCACAGTTTGATTTGATTGAATCGTACTCCTCTCATATTCATGTTTGATGCCATTGTCTCTAAGTATGCATTAACTGGTGCTCTCAGATTCAATCAACACAGACTTGAAGCCTCACTACATTCCTTTACTTTCATACTTCACTGAATATATTGAAGGCAGAAATTGATTGATTTCTACACAGTAAAGCTATCAGGGGATAATGCAAGAGCATATTGTGGTACAGGATCAGCTGTGATATATTTGAATACTGGAGAAGGCTCAGTGGGACAAAAGGCCTATTTCTGTTTCTACTTCCAATATTCCTATTCTGCCAATTACCAACCCCTTTGCAACTGTTACCTCAGACTGATACAAATAGTTAGCAATCCCAGTATCTTGTTTTGCTTCTCATTTTTCATTGTCTTCATTATATACGCTACCTACTGCCACCTCCAAAAGATCATCCACTTTGGTGCTTATTTTAGCTGTAGCTCAGTTTCTGTTTGTGAGGAGCAATTGTAAATGTTGTTGTCTGCAAAAATCACAAGGCTGAATCGTGAAGAAGGAAGGGGGCGGGGGGTGTAGGTTAGGCTAGATCTGCTTGTACAAACAGTTATAAGCATCAGTTTCTCGCTTCTTCAAAAACAAAAAAACCACAATCAAGAAGTCATAAGGCTCAGTGTGGATGACGAATGGGAGGAAATGTTGCTTTAGTAAGCAAGGAAGCAGATGGCAGTGAAGGAAGATATACGCTAACAATAGACCACAGAGGGATGTGGTGAAATGGCCAAGCAAAACTTGTACTTTGTCACGCACAAGGCTAGATAAGGCAAG
The DNA here is from genome assembly GCF_037043375.1 of Chiloscyllium plagiosum. Taxonomy (NCBI): domain Eukaryota; kingdom Metazoa; phylum Chordata; class Chondrichthyes; order Orectolobiformes; family Hemiscylliidae; genus Chiloscyllium; species Chiloscyllium plagiosum. The sequence goes on from NW_028270146.1 coordinate 76,572,782, forward strand.
AGATAAACAAGAGTAATGGGCGCCGGGTTTAGAATAGTGGGAGGAGGGAAAGAGAAATTAATTGTATAAAAGTTGTGTACTCAGTAAACTCGGTGTACCTATCTTGTAGACACCACTCTTGCAAGAGTATAATAAACGATACTGCTGCTTCAGATCTTGCCTCGGACTGAAATGATTGAAGTGAGTGGGTTCTATTTTCCACGTGTTGAAAAATCTTCGCTCCTGTGTTTTTCACCTGTAAATGTCATTGTTCTGATACCTGACTGATTTCCCAATGTCCACCCTCCATAAACTTCAACACGCTACTGCTCACAAGAATCTCACCCAACCATTCCCTGATTTATATTAGTTAACAGGTAACTGATGGCTCCAATGTAAGATTTATCCTTGTTGACTCCAACATTCCCTTTTTGGCTACATGGCCATACAGGACAACTGGCTCAATGTAGTTTTCAGCATTGACTTCCAATTCTGAAGCTGCAGCTGCACATGAACCTTGGAAGTCTACACAGATAAAAGCAACATTAATGGGAATGCTAATTGACTCATCTCGCTATATCAGTGTCACCTCCTGAAATCCGAACCTGCCAAATATTTTGTTCCCTGTTCTCTTTATCTACTCCTTACTCCTCCTTCTTGGTCCTATCACTGATTGTTGTGCTGTCAACTGTCTGGATCTTTCATGTTAAGTCCCTTCCACATCCTTCATCTCTTACAAAATCACCCCTGAAACCAACTCTTTTAATAAGCGTTCAGTCAATATTGTCCTTTAGCTTTGGGAGCACTCCCTATTAGTTGCACGTGTGAAATGCCTCAGAATATTTTTCTTCCACTCAAAAGAACTAGACAAATGGGATTTGTTCTTGACTATAGTCACTAATCTTTCTTGTTAGAATTACCTCAGTAGAAAGATCAGTGCAGTCAGCAAAAAGGAAGCTGATGCAACCACTGTATTCAGTGCCTTAAAAATGTTATTAGCTGACAAAGCTAAATTGTTCTTATATTTTTATGACAAATATTGTGTAGTGAATATTGTGAAACTATTCAGCACTAGAACAAAATATTTTGGGAAAATGATTTTCTAATTACTGAAAAACAAAGCTTACTAATGATTACTAAAGAGTTAAAGGTAAAGATTTTAAAAATCTAATAGTCACCATGTGTATAGAACTCTAGTATTGTTGAAAAAGAAAGCATATTGTTGAAGCTTGTCATCTTCCACTCATCAAGACAAATGCAAAAATTCCAAATTTCAAAGGAAAAATTTATATTGAGAGAAACTAGGACATTGATTGGTTGGTAAATCAACTTTGATTGGACAAGATGTTGCAAATGGAAAATGCATCAAGGAACAATACTGTCCATGCTTTTGTTCAACTCTCAAATGCATGGCATGCCAGAAGTTCCTGAACGTGAATATACACAGTTTCTCGCAAACATTAATGAAGTGCACTGTGAGCCCTTCTGATAATCTTAAATTGATGTTAATGTCTTTCTTAGCGGATGCAGGTTTGTTGAGAAATCATTGTTAGACATTATATTCTGAGCAGATTCAACTTCCAAGCAATCAGCATCTGGTCCACATAACTGGACAAATTGTTCCTCATTTTGAAACTTGTCATCATAGTGCACAGTAGTTTCATATTACCAATCCAGCAGTAATACTGCTCAGTTCCAAACTAAAGGTACAAAGAGATTGAGTGCTATTCAAATGGCAACCGTGTTTAGATTAGATTACTTACAGTGTGGAAACAGGCCCTTCGGCCCAACAAGTCCACACCGACCCGCCGAAGCGCACCCCACCCATACCCCTACATTTACCCCTTACCTAACTCTACGGGCAATTTAGCATGGCCAATTCACCTGACCTGCACATCTTTGGACTGTGGGAGGAAACCGGAGCACCCGGAGGAAACCCACACAGACACGGGGAGAACGTGCAAACTCCACACAGTCAATCACCTGAGGCGGGAATTGAACCCGGGTCTCAGGCGCTGTGAGGCATCAGTGCTAACCACTGTGCCACCGTGCCGCCCGTGTTCTTTTACCTACTGACTGTAAAACTAACAAAAGCCCAGCACTGCCACTTTTAGGGAGGTCTTCCGTACCAAGATTCACTTCATGATCAAATGGTCACTGCCAAAAGAAGCAACAGAAAATGAACAAAGTAATTTCATGCAGGGAATAGTTAGGATCTGCAATGCCTGTCCACATGCCTGGTGGAAGCAGAATCAATCAAATGTTTAGAAAGATTATTGGATAATTAAGAGTAATTCCAAGGGAAGAGATGGAGAGTGAGCCTAGCTGAGATGCCCTTAAGGAAGCTGACACAGACATAATGAGCTGAATGGTCTCCTGTGCTGTAACCACTGTGCAGGAAGTCCCAAGCCAATAAAGTACTGAAGTATAGTCAGTGTTGTAATGTGAGAAAAAAAAATCAGCCAATAACAATATACCATTCATAGCTACGCAACAAATGATCAGAACCAATACTGGGAAGGAGAGAAGGGAAAATTGATGGACAAAGTATGCTAATACAGGTACTACTACTAGCATTAGAAGTTCAAATGGTATCCAAGGTATTTGCAAACATTTCTGCTGAGAGCTGGACTTGATGACATTGTGGTGAGGGTGTTATTTCATACGCTGTGCATTTGACAAAAGTATGCAAAGTAGGCAGATCATGAAGGCATCAACATGCAACACTGATTTAATGCCAGTATCGGCATTTTAGGGTCAAAACTCAAGCTCTAAGTTACATCCAGTTGAACACCATTTTAGCTGAAGGAAGGACCCCCATACAAATATGATTTAAAAGGACCATCAATTACTTTTGTTGTGATTGTGATAAAAATGGACTATCAATTTTCAACCTTCACCATCTGATGTTAATACCTGGAACTGTTCATACCATAAAACAGTTTTAAAAATGGAAAAAAAAATACAATGGGCACAACAGACTTGAAACTTTAACTCTGTTTCCCTCTCCACAGATTATACCAGACCTGTTGAGTATTTTCAACAATTTCTGTTTTTGGATCATCTGACCAGGTTAAGCTAAGCTCATGAAACCATCAATATACAAGTCCCAGTTTCAACTGAAATTAACATACCATCAAAATAACTAAAAGCAGGCACTCAGGTCTGTATCTAATGCTTGCTTCACAGCTTATCCCAGAAAGATATCACTTGCAGATTATCGAGCTTAAAACCAATGACAACAAACACAGGAAAATACAAATTAACTGTACATCAGGCAATGGCTTTTGGGCAGAGACAAGAAATAGAATTGTTACAGTAGAACTTTCATTTTCTCTCTCTCTCTCTCCTTTGCTTCTTGACTCCTTGCATTCATTGATCAAGAACTCAAGAATATCTACGAATTTTACAACTGCTGAGGATTCAGGAAATCAAATAAATACATATGGTCTCAGTTTAAAACTTCTACAAAAACCAGGTGGCATGGTGGCTCAGTGGTTAGCACTGCTGCCTCACAGCACCAGGGACTCAAATTTGATTTCAACCTTGGGGGACTGTTTGTGTGGAGTTTTCATATTGCTGGTTTTACAGTCAGTAGGTAAAAGAACATGGTTGCCATTTGAATAGCACTCAATCTCTTTGTACCTTTGTCTGTGTTGGTTTGCTCTGGTTTCCTCCCAAAGATGTGCAGGTTAGATGAATTAGCCATGCTAAATTGCCGACAGTGTTCAGGCTTGTGTAGGCTAGGTGCATTAGTCAGGGGTGAGCGTAGAGTAATAGGGGAATGGATCTGGGTGGCATACTATTTAGAGGGTCTGTGTGGGCTTGCTGGGCCGAAGGGCCTGTTACCACACTGTAGGGATTCTAACTCAAACTGACTATTCTTGATTTTCGTTTTTGTTCTCGACACTCTCCTTTATAAACACTACAAACGTACTGAAATGAAGATGCCTGATACATTATTCATTGCTTAGGATCAGGTCTGAGAATGATTTCTGTCAATTGAGAAGTTTGTGCATTTTAGATCTCTTATTATTTAATTCTCTTCAGGTGCAGTAAGTATCAGAATTCCTCCTTCTTTCACTTGAGGGAATCTTAATTGTGGTGAATATTATGTTTAATCGTGGTGAATATTATGCATAATCATGGTTAATATCATGCTCAGATTGAAGTGCATCATAGCTTTGGGATAAAAATGAATTGGAAATCTTGCATACATCCTGGGGAGGGAATAAGAAAAAGATGGGAGTCGATTCACTCCTCCTCTCGGGGTTGTAACACTTTCAAACTAGTTGCTGGTTAATTTTTTTCTACCAGTTGCAAAATTCTCCCAGTACTTGGTTATTCAAAAGTTAACATTGCTACAAGGCTACAAGGCAGATGCTGAAGAATGTGATCCTGACTGCATGGCTTCTGCAGAAACCAGTTGCTTGCAGCCTTGGGGGCAGTAATAAGCTTCCCAAGGAGAACAAGCAGAGACAACACAGAGCATAGCAAGTTGCTGGAGGAGAAAGGAGGAGGAGCATAAGAATTGTTCTCATCTAGTAATTCTTCTATCTGAACCTCTGCCACCTCAGGAAAGCTTGAGGAAATGCACAGTCAGCAGCCTCATGAACTCTCCTATGTCATCCTTCCAGGCTAATGTTGAAAATATTTGCAACATCTCAGTTTGCTATTCCCTGTTGCTAAAGAGAGGTTGCTGCCATTTTCCATTCAAAGACAACACGTTGGCTTTCATTCTTGCTTTCTAGAATACAGCAAGTGGACCTAACAATGACACAAATTGCTGGCTTCCCCAAAGTCCACAGTGACATTCACTATAATGCATGGCACTTTGTGAAGGCTGCATCTCAATTCTAATGCACTACTCCTTCATATGCAGCAAATCCACAAATCATTGACCAGAAACCTAGCAGTCACAATGCCTCCATTCTGTGGTGCCATTTATATTTGATCCGTGAAGAAAAACAAATGGTACTTACTTCTCAACAATCCCACAGCTTGGCTTCCACTTTCATTATCAACATCGTCTCTTGCAAGAACGCAAAAAAATGCCAGCACAAACTGAAGATTGCAAACTTAATTTATAAATCAACAGTGAGGAGGAATGAAATGTTCTACCAAGTTCAACACTGACCCTTCCTCATATCCTGTATCCTGCAAAGGACTGCATTCCATTACAGAGGAAACTCAATTATCCGAATACAAATTATCCGAAAATCGGATTATCTGAAGGAGATTGCCAGGTCCTGATGGAAACATTACATCAAAGACGTGTTTCTAACAGTGATCGTGTCTTTTGTTTGCAGTGATTAAACAGGCACCGTCTCCAAATGACTGACTGCCCATCCTCTCTCTCCCCACACTTTCCCTGGAGTTCTACACAGGGCTGTACCTTAAACCCCCCATTTCCCCAGATAATCTGACCAACATTGTCCTGAACAGGGCAACGGTAGAGGGGAAAAGTAGGTTAAAATCTTCGAGGGGAAAATCTTCGAGGGCAACGGTAGAACCTGTCAAAAAGTTGCAGTAAAACGTTGTGTATGTGACTGTAGCTGCGCATGTGTGTGTGCTATTTGGAGACTTACCCCACAAAAGCAGCAGCAGCAATCTTGATGTTGGTGTACAGTCTAGCTGCCCGAGGAGGGGATGGGAGGGTAGGGGGTTACAGGGTTGGTGGCGGGAGGGTGGTGTTGCACAGTATTGGGGGCAGGAGGCGGTTTTGCATAGGGTCGGGGGCAGGGGGTTGGTGCTGCACAGGGTCAGGGGCGGGGGGCGGTGTTGCACGGGGTTGGGCGTGGGGGTCGGTGTTGCACGGGGGTGGGGGAGCAGAGGGCGGTGTTGGACAGGGTCGGGGGCGGTGTTGCACGGGTTTGGGGGTGGGGGTCGGTATTGCACTGGGATGTGGGGGCAGGGGGCAGTGTTGCACGGGAGTGGCGGGGCAGGGGGCGGTGTTGCATGGGGTGGGGGCAGGGCTTCACACACTGTGTGCTGCTGCAGTCTCCTGAACAGCGAGCAGACTTCAAAAATTCCGAGCCTCAGAGGAAAGACATTTAATCGATTAATCGAATAATCGATTATCCGAGCGAAATAATGCCCACCCATCACGTTCGGATAATCGAGGTTCCACTGTATTCCAGTTTCCCCATCTCAGTTGCAGGCACTTGCATAATGCTATCTTCAGCAACAGTGTTTCAGACAAATCTTCCTTTGTCCTCTACCAAGGATTCCCCTCATTGTCATGGACAAGATGCCTGATAATGACCCACCTATTTCACATACTCCTGTACTCCTTACTTCCCCTCCCTCCCAAAATTGTGACAGGGTTTCTAGTCCTCACTCTCCACCCGACCAGTCTCTGTATGCAGAGGATCATCCTCCATCATTTCCACCAGACCTAGCACAATGCCACCAAACAAATCATGACTTATCTGCTCCTGTTAGCATTCTGAAGGGACTATTCCCACTGGGATACTTTGGTCCACTCCTCCATCTAAATCCCTATGATGGCCTTCTCTCCTGTAATTGCAGGAGATGTCTCAATGTTAGTAAAACTAAAGAACTGATCAGTGACTTCAGAAAGAAAGGAGAACATGCCTCCATCTACATCAACGAAGCAGAGGTTGAAAAGGCGGGGAGCGTCATGTTCCTCAGAGTGACGATAACCAACAATCCGTCCTGGATGTTCCACATAGATGTGACGGTCAAGAAAACACAACAATGCCATGTTTTCCTCAGGCACTTCAGGAAATTTGCCATGTTCTTTAGGACCCTGACCAACTTCTACAGATGCACTATTGAAAGCATACTGTCCAGGCGCATAGCAGCCTGGTACAGCAACTGCTCTGTTCAGGACCTAAGAAACTGCAGAACGTGGTGTGCACAGCCCAGCCAATCACAAAGGCCAACCTCCCATCCGTGTACTCCATTTATGTATCTCATTGCCATGGAAAGGCTGCCAGCATCATCAAAGACCCATCCACCCCAGCAATGCTCTCCTACAACCTCTTCCAACAGGCAGAAGATACAGAAGCTTGAACACACGCACCAGAAGGTACAAGTACAGCTTCTTCGCTTCGCATCAGACTGATGAATGAACTCTCTAACTTCAAATAATACTCATCTTGTCAATATAGTTCTTGTGTAGCGCATGCCCTGTGCAGTGTAACCTGCATGCCTTACTCTGTCCAAGTTTTTATTCACCCTAAGATCTGTATGCCCTTGCTTACTATGATCTACCTGTACTGCTCGCAAACAAAGTTTTCACTGTACTTAGGTACATATGACAACAAATAAATCAAATCAAATCAGTTAAACCAGATGTAACAGCTGCCTCCAAAATCTAATGCTAATTGAAGGAACAGCATCTCATTTTCCATTTAAGCATGAGTTCAACAACTTCAGACTGTGAACTCTGACCTCCATTTTGTTTCCCTCACCTGGCCACCCAACAAAGTGCCTGGCTTTCTTGGCTTTACTTTCAGCTTTTACTACAATGAATTTTGCCTTTTGTCTGTGACACTCTAATTTTCTAATTTCTCACATTTCCTAACTTTCTATTCTGTGCTACTTATTCCTGCTCATCTATTCGAACATTGTAAAGCTCACCATTCCACTTCTCTCTTCAGTTGCAAAATAAGAGTGACAGGACTCGAAGTGTTAACTCTGCATCTCTACCGATAATACCAGCTGTGCTGAGATTCCCCAGCTCTTTCTGTTGTTATTTCCGGAAGGCAAATGCTGTGTACCGAAGAGAACTCGACAGTTCATGTTCCACTGAGCTACTGTTGTTCCACCCCCCAGCTTCGTGTCATAGCAAATCTAGTGATCTACTGAAGAACAGATTGGTGAACTGCTGGGATACCCTGAGAACCCCTTTTGAAACTAATACCCACGGTCACGATGACAGATGAATAAGCTTTCATGACAGCAAGCTGAGGTTTCCGAATTACAGTACGAACTTCCACTGAGGCACTGTACATCCATAGAAGTTGCTATACTTAGAATGATAATCATGAAAGGTTCTGAAATGAAAATCATCATTGTGATTTGGCAACCAATGTCCCTTCAGTAAGGAACAGTAACTTCTCAAAACAAAATCTCAAAAGAAATAAACTGTCAAATCTTCCTCTAAAGAAATGCAACACTGACCAATTGTTGTTAATAAAGCAGGGTAACTCATGGAGACGCATTAGTAAGATATTAGATATCAAATATTATGTCTATGTTATCTTAGCTTTGATAAGTAGTTCATTTAGAAAATTGGATTTAAGTTCAAAGCATCATTTAAAACATCCAATTTTATTCCCAGGCCATCTCTAAATTAAAAATAAATCAAAGAAATTTTCAGAATAAAAAGACAACTTAGCGTTAACAGAAAACTGTAGGAAAACAAAATGAAGATGTAGTTCTCAAAATATAAGCAATAAATTTTGAGGAATAATAAAAAAAATGTACACCAGGGATTCAAAACAATGAGTGAGGACTGGTAGAAAAGTCTGATTTTCAAGGAAAAACACACTGTTTGTAATATTTTGCTAACTGACATACTGATTGTAACAGATTACAACTACATCTCATCCAAAATGGCTACAATTATGTTGCAATAGTTTGATCACTCAATGTCAAAGAAGCCCACAACTCTCAATGGTCTGCCTCATTGAAAGTATCCAACATCTATACATGAACATATCAAAGCCTAATGTGCTGGGAATAGCCCCAATATTTAACTCACATTAATGAGCAAGTATCAGGTGAATCTCTTGAAAAATTATTGACCCTTGACTAATCAACATCAGGATCAGAGTGTGGTAAGTGGAGTACTATCTAACCCAGAATAGTCTAGGACAAGTTAAAAGGAGAAACGCATAACTCAGCATCTTACTCCCTAAAGCCTGCCCACCATCTAAAAGATACAAATTAGGTGTGTGATGGAGTACACCAATTTAAAGAATGTTTCTGGAGCTGCACTCAGTCAGGATGCTTGACATTATTATGGATAAAGCAGTCCATCATATTGGCATCATATTCACAAACAGTCATGCTCTCTACCATCGCCACTCAGTAGCAGCAATGCCTACTGTTAGGCCTGCCCAGGACTGAGCAGCACAAAATGGCCGACAGCTGCCCATGGCTAATGCAGCAGAACATGGCTGACATTAGTTAGAGAGCTTGGGAAAATATTTGCTTAATGTAGTCTTCACAAGTAGAACAATAGTAGTTCTGTAGACCCAAAGTAACAGAACTGAAATAGAATATGCAATTGCAGTAGTTTACGCATAAGATATAGATAAGAACATTTCACACACACAGACTCCTACAGATCCATATACTCATGCAGACCCTCTCTCATACACAAGCTCTCTCTCACACATACACACCCACACTCACACTCACCCTCTCACAGACTTATACCCCTTTACACTCACACATTTACCACACACACTCTCTCACACTCATACGCCCCTGTACACACACACCCATATGCACACACACACACACACATATAAGTTTGTGGGGTGAATTTGTACTTGCAGAATTGTATTTTAGTTTGCTCAAAAACTGCACGAATCCATGTAAGATTCTGTAAATCCCTTTTTTAGAAATAGAATCAGTCTGAACATTGGGGCACAGACAGCAGTCACACGGACAACTCACACCTACAGTGTACTGTCTAGGTCAACATGGCACCTATTGTTAAAGTTCACTTGACAATGTAACTTTAAGGAAGTCCTGGAATTTACAAATGAAAGAACTGAAACCAACAGGCCCATTCTAAAAGATGAGAGACTTAAACAATCCGGGTCTTTTTCAATATTTAATTTCAGTTACATCACACTAAACTTTTGCTATAAATTCTGTGTCCTACAATCTTATACTCCACAACCATCTGATAAAAGAGCAGTGCTCCGAGAGCTAATGCTTCCAAATAAAACTGTTACACTATAACGTGGTGCTGTGTGATTTTTAACATTTCACACTACATTTAATTAGCAAATCTCTCCTGAATTATTTAATCAATCTGTTATAATACTAATAGTTGGTTTTAGTCGCGATCCTTCAAATAATCATAGTTGTAGATTCCAAGTAGCTATAGATCCAGCTGTACAAAAAAGTCACTGAAAGAATGAAAGGGAAAGATTCAAATAAAATTATGAAAGCAAACCAGTCTCAGACAGTTAGAGCAGTTCCTGTGTCATTATAGGAAGAAAAAAATACTAGGTACAGAAACTAGCATTGGAATGTGGGCTGAAAGAACACATTGCAAGGATAAAGATAGGGGTATCTAGTAAACACAGTAAGAAAGAAACTGCTCACAATTTGTTAGCTAAAGAATTCTAACATTCAGTGTAACCACATAACTTTGTTGGAACTGATATAACAATTAGTAAAAATCAATATTCTTTTGTATTTCCTGCCATGAGGTTAATAAGGAATTGAAAAGATCCTTCCAATTACTGTAATTCGCAGCCAATGTGGTGCAGCTGGCAAATGCTTGGGAAGCAATGCACTTGAATACAGTGTACATTGTGAAAAGCCCCTAAAAGGGAAATAAAAGAGTTTGGAAAACATCATGAAACTATGAAGGACTGGGGATTGACCACAAACCTGACCATCCCTAGCTGTTCAGAGATATGATTAGTTTCAATGGAAATGTATGTAATTAATTAATAGTATGATTGGTTTATAAATATTAAAGGCGGTGACTGGGGATACATTGAAATTGCTGTGTGCGACAGTACTTCCTTCGGGTTAAGGATGGAAAGTTACTATCAACAGTTAAACTGTGTACAAACAAAACAGTCCAATCAGGACACAGCAGCAAGTAAAGTGCTGAGGTAAACTGCTGTTATAAAATGCTGCACCAAACATCCAGTCACAGTTGGATAACTCAGCTCTGCTGACCAATAGTACATATGGAGGGGGGGTGCACTACGAGTTTGAGCTGCATAAAATAAGCTACTTAGAAACTTTCTGTGTGCCTTTTTTTGCTATAAAGATCTGAAGCTGTAACTGACGTGTGTATTGCAATAAAGGTTACCTGAACCTACAACCTGACTCAGACTCTCATTGAAAACTATGGGATCTCTAATCTACCATCTAGAAAGTGCACTGAAAAATTCATCAAGGTTTGGTTAGCACTTTCCAAACCTATGCCACGACCATCTAGAAGGATAAAAGCATCAGTTAAACAAGAATACCGTCACCTGCAATATCCCATTCAAAACACTCACTTGGAAATCTATCTTCGTTCTTTCAGTATCATTGGGTCAAATTTCTCGAACTCTCTCTGTCATGGCATTGTTAGCCTAGCTACACCAAATGGACAATGTTTTAAGGCAGCAGATCACCACCACCATCCTCAAACAAAAGCCCCTACTTTCAAAACAAAGCACTATAGTTTTCCAGTCACCCAGAAAAGGAAGCAATCTTTCCACATCCTTTTTGCAAGACCACTCAGGATCTTCTACAATTCCCTTAAATCTTCCCTCATTCTGCTAAACTTGAGTGGAATCAAGTCCAGCCTATCCAACCTATCCTAAGACAAACTGCTCATTCTAGGTACCAATCTTGTCTGAAGCAGCTCCAATGCATTTATCTTCTACCTTAGATAAGGAGACCAAAACTGTACACAGAATGAGAAATGTGGTTTCACTAATGCCCTGTATATCTGAACCGAATATCTTTATTTTATTTTCTATTTCTCCATTAATAAAAGAATAACATCCCATCAGCCTTCTTGCCTTATAGTATACTAACATTTTCGGACTTACGCATGGTGGCTCAGTGGTTAGCACTGCTGCCTCACAGCACCAGAATCCCAGGTTCGATTCCAGCCTCAGGCAACTGTGTGGAGTTTGCACATTCTCCCCTTGTCTGCGTGGGTTTCCTCCGGGTGCTCCGGTTTCCTCCCACAGTCCAAAAATGTGTGGGTCAGGTGAATTGGCCGTGCTTAAATTGCCCATAGTGTTAGGTGCATTAGGCAGAGTGAAATAAGTCTGGGTGGGTTACTCTTCGGAAGGTTGGTGTGGACTGGTTGGGCTGAAGGGCCTGTTTCCACATTGTAGGGAATCTAATCTAACACCTACATCACCCTGCACCTTGCAATTCTGCAAGTCATGCTCCATATAAGTAACGCTCTGCTTTCTCATACTTCCTGCCAAAGTGAACAACTTCATTTCTTCTCATTTTATGTTCCACCTGCCCATTTTCCTTCCATTCATACAACTTAACCTGCATCCCTCTGCAAGCTCCACATAGCTTCTTCACAACATATAGTTTCCTATCCATCTTTGGTAAGCTAATGTAAAGCTGCACAGATTCATGGTACCAAGTAAAGATGTAGTGACCATTCCCTGGTCACTTCAATCTGGTAGCCATTTCAACAACAACATTTTGTATTTATATTGCACTTCATGGGATTTGCATACCTAGCCACACAAGGAGATACTGGTCATTGTTATAGGTTTTAAGGAGTGCCTTAAAACAGGGAGGAAAGGTGGAGAACAGTAGGGAGAGCATTTCAGATCTCAAACTCTTGGCAGCTGTCACCACCAATAATGGAGTGATAAAATATCAAACAGTTCTAAGCCTGGAAGACAGAGAGATAGGGAAGTGCAAGACCATGGATTTGAGAGCAAGGGCGAGCATTTTAAGATTGCAGTATTGTTACTTTGGGAGCCAATGGCCATTGACATAGTGAGGACCTGAAAATGGGACTTGCACTATTGCTTGGCATGCGCAATTTTGGAAGAGTTTTGTTTTAGGAAGGGTACAGAGAGGGTTGAGAGATTGGCCAGGAGTGCATTGAAATAAGCAGGTTTGAAAAGGCTTCAGCAGTAGATGAGCTAATTTCTGGATTAGTGGTGTTGAAAGAGCACAGCAGTTCAGGCAGCATCCAGGAGCTTCGAAATCGACGTTTCGGGCAAAAGCCCTTCTGTAGAGAGAGGAGGGAAACTTCTTCAAGGCAGGCATCCTTGCAAAAGGATTCGCAGTAGGGTTAAAATCAACGAGGTAAAAACAATGACTGCATATGCTGGAAACCAGATTCTGGATTAGTGGTGTTGGAAGAGCACAGCAGTTCAGGCAACATCCAGGAGCGGCAGGTGTGGAGTTAGGTGACAACACAGCTGGAAAAAAGATGCAGATGTGGAGCCAAAAACTCATCTCAGGCTAAAATGTTACAAGGTTACAAACAGTCTGCTGTGGTCTCAGACACCTTTGAAGAGTGAACTTAGAAGATGCTTATCCAGGCAAATAGTGATTGAATGTTGGAACTGGCTTCTTCAGATGGCTAAACGTGTCAGGTCAACTGATAATTAAAATGAAAGTTTGAAAGATTTTGGTGCTTAAACATATTGAAGGATGTTAAGCAGGGATGGTAATCTGGACTTAAGTTGCAAGTTAGGTATGATCTCAGTGAAAGTCAGAACAGGTTCAAGGGACCGAACAGCCTACTCCTGCTTCTATGTAACAAGCCAGATGGGTTGAATGGTCTACTCAAGTTCCTATGTTTCTAAAGTGATTTCAGAATTGATCTTGCTCCAATTTCTAATTTCAGCTCTCATTTAACAAATTTTTAGGACAACAGCCAAAGTCTTCTGAAAGTACGTAAAAGTCACCTTACAAAATGTCAAGCGAAGTAAAAGTGCTCATTGCGTATGAAACTCACTATTATTAGAAGCAGTTACAAAAACAGCCACATTACTCATTTATTAGCATGCACTGATTACATACACCACCACATGGGAATACCCAGCAATTCACAGGGAACAGCAATGTTGCATATGAGCCTTGAAAGCTAACAGTGATGCAACTAATGGAACATGTTTGATGCTACTTTATGATACTATTGTGGCACCTGATGTTTTGTTGCAACTTGTACCATTGAGAAAACATATCATTTTAAAATGCAAACAATGCTGAGTTTTGCTGCAGAAAACATGCAGTGTATAAAATTTACAATAAAATGATCACAACAATATTAGAACATATTTTTTCTCTTGTGGAACATAAAAAGCAGGTCATCATCTCACATTTACCATCCTAAGATCACAGATCTTTGCCAACTGTTTTCCATTGTGCTTGAGATAGTTTTTTTTTTGTTGTTAATATAACTATTTTACTACAAAGCACAAAAATGTTGCAGTTTTGCCTGCATTTGTCGATGTATATTTAAATGCAACCCCAGGTAACGTTCTATAAAATCAACAGTTGCACAGAAAAAAAGCTCAAGTTGGTTTGTTCCAACAAATAAAAATTAAAGCTTTCATTCATTCAATGTGCATAAATAAATGTTGGGAATAAGTGTTCAGACCGATCCCATTTGCAAGGTAGAACTGGAATTTACCCAAAATCTGAGACAGGAATCAGATGCCTCCTTAACCAGAGCTTTCAGAACTATTGTTGACTTTAACTCAACTCTATGCCTTTGGAGTCTTTTCTATTTTAAAATAATATTTTGTAATTACAGTTCAATACTTTGTATTTCTCTCAAAGCTTCCAGCGGAATCACTTTCATTTAAACTTTGCAATTCAAGTTCCTCTAACTTTCTTTCCATCTTCTCATTCTCTCTTTGCTCATCAGAAAATGTGTAATCACATATGACAACATATCTGAATGATGTACGGCTACCCATGTAATCCCTAGTTAGTGTTTAGAAATTTCTCAGTATTACTCACATGAAAAGAGACAAGAGGTAAATATTATATTTAGTGACCTAGAAATTAGATTAACTATACCGACATTTAAGCAAAACACAAGTTCATTAGGTAAAAACAAGGACTGCAGATGCTGGAAACCAGAGTCTAGATTAGAGTGGTGCTGGAAAAGCACAGCAGATCAGGCAGCATCCGAGGAGGGTCCAATACATGCTGCAACATGTGCTGCATAACATATTGGTCTGCAGTCACCTAGTTTGTCCACTCAGAATTACCGCTAAGCCCATTGTATATGAAAACTAGGGCTACGATTCACTTCAGGCTCTTTTTAAAAAAATTATTCCCGATTGACCACAGCAAGCGCCACCACTTCTGCCAAACTAACAATAGGCCCAGCATCAGAATCTCTCCTGGCCAAATGTAACCTTCTCTGAAGCTAGGTGACTGCCTCATGGGGCATGGCTGACATTCCAAGCATCCCACTTGTACGCTATAAGTATTGATTAGCTCAGTCAGCTAAATAAGTAGAGTGGAGCAGAATAATGCAGGGTTCAATCCTTGTACTGTGCATGATGATTCATGGGCACCTATTTCCTTACTTCATGCCTTATGAGGATTGATGTTCTGCATAACTGTGTCTCTCTCACCCTCACACACAAATAAGGAGTGATGCCTATAATTTCTTGCGGTTATTATTTTTCACTGTACTTGTATTCTAACAATGCCCAAACAACTTTTCATTGGCATCAGGTTTTGCTCAAGAGTCCATAGTTGCTTATCAATTTCTAAGCTGATAAATACTTTTAATATTACAGTCATTTACCCTTTAATAAGTGAAGGGATAAGTTCCAGTATCAAGGAATTAGAGCCAACATAGAACCTGAAAACTTCTTTCGCAAATAAAGTAGAAACAATTAGAAATGAACTGGAGGTCAGAGAGATGGAATCCCCTCCTATTCATAAGAGTGGATGTAAGAAGAATAAGCTTGAATATTTCAGTGCTATTTGAAGTTAGTAAATTTGGAGTTAGTGGTTTCTATTGGTGTCACAGTTGATTTCAACAGCATCCATATCAGATACTTTTCTTGCTCAAGTTTCTATGCACTTGTTTCTTAAAAACCACTTGTTGAGCATTTTATGACACACCGAGTGTGGGTGAAACTTGAACCTCAACTTTCTGCTCCAGAGGTAGAGAGGCAATCACAGTTCCATAAAAGTCAAGATTAGAGTGGTGCTGAAAAAGCACAGCAGGTCAGGCAGCGTCCGAGGAGCAGGAAAAAATCAACGTTTTGGGCAAAACCCTCCATCAGTCATTCCTGATGAAGAGCTTTCACCCGAAACGTCGATTTTTCCTGCTCCTCAGACGCTGCCTGACCTGCTGTGCTTTTCCAGCATCACTCTAATCTTGACTCTGATCTCCAGCATGTGCAGTACCCACTTCTGCCCAATTCCATAAAACCCAATCGCCTATTTCTTATTAATAAGTAGTAATTAAATAAGAGATGGGCTGGAGTCTGGCCCTTGTTGATCTCCATACGTATCACGTTGCATTCTTAAGATGCAGCTGTCTCAGACATTACAGCCAGATGCTGGCAATTTCTATGGCTTCTTAAGGCGACTGATATATTAGGATGCATCTCTAGAGTGCTTTGGCTGTAAACTGAAACTAGTTATTTTAACCTTGCACAGATCATTTGCAAGTCCCCATTTGGCTTATTAAGCAGTTCTCTGCACACTATACACTATTGGGTATGATGCATTGGAGAGGTCAATCATGAAATCAACATCAGTTTCAAGCTGCATGCTAACACCTATCTCTACCTTACCTATCTTAACCCTTCCGTAACCACAAATTTCTCACTGTTTTTCCACGGAGCAGAGATTTCATCTAACTAAATAACATGGAGGTCAAAATCACTATCATCAGTCATTTCATCCATTCCTCACCCCATTAACATCACCGCTCTTCCTAGCAACTGTCTAAGTTTGAATCATACTTTTGCAATCATAGTTTCACACATCTCTTCCATGCTATAACACTGATGACTTCTTCCTTGGCCTCACCCTGATCTGCTACTGACAACTTCACAAAGTCAGGTATCATTCCTAGCTCAGTTTGCAGATCACACACTGCCTGTAGAGGGATATAGACACGTTAAGTGAGTGTGCAAGAAGTTGGCAGATGGAACATAACGTAGGAAAATCTGGAGGTTATGCCCATTAGAGCTTATTATTTAAAATGGAGAGAGACCACACAAAGCTGCAGCACAGAGGGATTGGGGGAGGGATGGGTCCTTGTCCATGAATCACAAGATACTAGCATCCACATTCAGCAGGTATTAGGGAAGACAATAGGACTGTTGGCCTTCATTTTTTAAAAAAGGGAAGAAAATACAAAAATAGGGAAGTTTTGCTGGAATTCATGAGAGTTATGAATTAGACCACAGAATACAGTGAACAATTTTAGTCCCTTATCTCAGGAAGGAATAGTAAGAATTGGAGGCAGTCCAGAGAAGGTTCACTTGGTTGATTCTAGATAGAAGGATTTTACATGGTGCTGTTGCCTAGTTTGAATACCTATCAGTGGAATTCCTTTATCACAGAGAGTTGTAGAAGAGTCATTAAGAATAGTCAAGGCAGAGATATTTTTAAATCAGTAAGAGAATCAAAGGTTGTGGGAATAATCCAGGAAAGTGTCCTTGGAGATTAATAGATCAGAAATGACCTCATTGAGTAGCATGAGTAGCACAGCAGTCTTGAAGGGTTAAGTGGCCTACTTCTGCTCCTACATCATATGCTGCTCATGGAACTTGCTGAGCAAGTTGCTTACCAAGTTACTTTTTGAAGTGTAATCTAATTGTACATCAGTGACTGTGATGCACTTCAAAATGGTCATGAACAGAGCCATGTAAATACAAGTCTTTCTTCCCTGACATTATTTCTATTGTACTTCCACCGAATCTCCCATTTTTCCAAACTACTAAATACAACCTCATTTGAAAGCATAGAAAACAGACTCTACTACTCCAATTCTAACTTGCATTAAGTCCTGTTCCTCCATTTTCCCACTTCTGTTAACACTTCCAGGTTATTCTTATTTTCTTAAATCCAGAACTACTATCACATACGACCAAATGGCTTTTTCCATCACCAAATCACCTGCAGCAAGACACTTCCACTTCTAAATTCTCATTAACAAATGAAACCACTCTGTAGCTTGACCATTCCTTATCCTCACAGCCTCTTTTCACATTACAACCCTCCAATGATATCAAGACTGAAATCCTGGGTTTAGCTGATTCGTAATTGCTTCAGCTCCCAAGGCCTAAAGTTCAGCTATAGCCTCGCCTTAAATGTTGCCTTATGTAATTCAAACTCAAATAACAACAATTAGTAACAAAAGTCCATTACCACCACCCCCACCAAAAATATCCTTGTTCATGACCAAAGCAAAACAACAACACCAATTATACCTGCTTGACAGTTCTCAGCATGCTGAATCCATATACTAAAGTACATACACATAATCACATGAATTCAGCATTAATCACATGTATCTACAGCAATCAATTCAGTTGTGACCTTGTTGGATTTCTGACAATGCAATTACCTTTATTTGTGTTTAAATTGGTCTAAATTGAGTCCATTATAGAGGAATACCTGTACAATGTTAATGAACTGCTATGCACTAGTCTTTTGGACCAAGGAAACATCAGTCAATTGAAGCCAATTAAGAGTAATACCAAGAGCGTAATCAGGCAGTCAGTTAAAGATTGGCTCCTTTGATGTGAAGGGCAGTGTTTGTCACTGGCCACCCGGGTGTTTTCCTATCTTCCTGGTGGTGGAAATTGGATAAAGATTCATGCACTTTGTGTCTTTCACTGTGTCTCACACCTGCACACACACACACCATGGGTGCTGGGGATAAAATAAGCACTACCGCACTTAGGTGGTAGAGTGGGGGTTAAATTATTTTTAAAAAAACAGGAGTAAAAAAAAAGAAAAAAAACAGGTGTGCACACACACACACACCATGGAAAAAAGATTGGCTCCTTTCCTGGCCTTCCCTCACCATGTTGTGTCATTGGACGATACCTTGCTCTAGTTCCCAGATGATCAGAATTGATTACCTTGATCAATTATGCTGATTTATGAGAGATGTTACATTCAAGTTCATACAAATTTACATAAGGTTTACATGAAATCATGATTTCATCTTGGCCAAAGTTAAAAATCACACAACACCAGGTTATAGTCCAACAGGTTTATTTGGAAGCATTAGCTTTTGAAGCGCTGCTCCTTCATCAGGTGATGAACTAAATAGTGCTTCCAAATAAACCTGTTGGACCATAACCTGATGTTGTGTGATTTTTAACTTTGTACACTCCAGTCCAACACCGGCATCTCCAAGTCATCTTGGCCAAACTGACTGTGCCCAGCATATTCTGGGCATACTGTATTTATCTGTCCTGGCAGAAACTCCTCACTGGGGAGTCTATTCACATCGAAAGTAATTAATATGTTTTCTGATAAACAAACATGAAAAAGAGCTAGGTGGAAGAATTGTAATAAGCATTTACCCTTTGCCAGAAAAGATTATTCAGCTGAAGAGTCTTTTTCTTTAAAAGCTGTTGTATGCTAAGGTGTTTATAAGGCTGAATTTGAGAAACATTTTACAAGACTCTTAATTGTTTATGTACGATCCCGACCTAAAATAAAAATCAGTATTTGTTGACCATAATGGATGTGTCAATAGATTTCTAGCAGCCATTTCATTACTCAGTATTTCATCTGAAAGGACTGTAAAAGAGTTACTCATTTTTTTAAACTAGATATGGACTACTACAGTGACACAATTAGAATAAGTTTTTCAAGGAAGTGATGAACAGCTTAGGAATAAAACAATTCAAATCCACTGTGTACCATCCAGAATTGCACAGAGCTTTAGAACGGTGGCATCAAACTTTAAAGACCATGTTGAGGGCTTATTGCCTAGACCATCCAAAAGATTGGGATAAAAGAGTTCCATTTGTACTTTTTGCAATTAGGGATGCACCTAATGAATCAACTAAATTCAGTCCATTTAACTTAATTTTTGGGCATGAGGTGAGAGGACTACTGAAATTAATTAAGGAGAAATTGGTGAGTAAGAGTTCAGAGACCACATATTTCGAATATATGTCAAATTTTAGTGAAAGAATAAATACAGCAGGTGAGTTGTCTAGACAGCATTTGAAAATAGCACCACAATTGATGAAACAGGAAGCAGATAAGAAATCAAAAAAACTGCTATTTTGCTAGTGGAGGTGAAGTGTGAACTTTATTCCCAGGGATAGATGAACCTTTAAAGGCAAGATTTAGTGGGCCTAATAAAATGAAAAGGAAATTGTGTGAGGTGAATTATTTGATAAGAATGCCAGATGGAAAGAAATCTCACAGCGTGTCATATGACTATGTTCAAAAGGTATTTTAATAGGGGCGGAAAGCAAAAGGTGAATGTGGTACTAGTTACAATAGAGTAGAGAATCAAGTCCAGAGGATTCTGAATTGGATATTTCTCAAATTAAATTGGACAATGAGAAAGTTCTCAAAAATTGGGATAAATTATTGAGTTATTTTCTACAGGAAAATCAAAATGACCTTAAAGAGTTATTACAATCACATGGAGAGATATGTGGGTATAAACTAGGAAGTACTGATCAGATTAGACATGATGTAGATATAGGAAATGTTCTAGTTAAGCAATATCCTGATAGACATAACCCTCTAAAGTTGGCACAAGTCCAAAAAGAGATTGAACGCATGCTCAAAGACAATATAATTCAAGTGAGTTTCAATGAATGCAGCTCACCCATAGTAATGGTGTCAAAACAAAGTGGTGCCCAACAATTATGTGTAGACTATTGCAAAGTCAATGCAGTTAAGAAAATCTGATTCATATCCTATCCTATGTTTGGAAGACTGTATTGCAAGTATCTTTATTCGAAGCAGTAAAGGAAATTTCAGCTTTTGTGACAGCAA
The DNA here is from genome assembly GCF_037043375.1 of Chiloscyllium plagiosum. Classification (NCBI taxonomy): domain Eukaryota; kingdom Metazoa; phylum Chordata; class Chondrichthyes; order Orectolobiformes; family Hemiscylliidae; genus Chiloscyllium; species Chiloscyllium plagiosum. The sequence goes on from NW_028270146.1 coordinate 76,593,443, forward strand.
AATGGATTGAACCAGTTCAAAGTCATGCCATTTGATATGAAAAATATGCTAGCCTCATTTCAAAGATTAATCAACAAAGATTACCCAGTTGTGTGGTTTAGATTAGATTACTTACATCAATGTGGTGTACATTGATGATCTGGTGATTTTTAGTCACACATGGAAGGAACATTTGCAGCATCTATTGGAATTGTTCGATCAAATTTGGGATGTGGACTTGGTGATAAATCTGGTTAAGAGTGAGTTCGGAAAAGACCAAATCATGTTGGTATTGGACATAGATAAATGGCCCCAAGGGTTGTGAAAACAAAGGCTATTTGTAATTTTCCTATACCATCAACGAAGAGGAAGTACTACGATTCATGGTACTGAGTGGTTTTTATCAGAAGTGCAACCTGAATTTTAGCAGAGTGGCTGCTCCACAGATTGACATGTCGAAGAGTGCAGAAAAATTCAGTGGATACAGGAATGTCAGAAAGCATTCATCAGCCTGAAAGCTGTGTTAACCATTGTCCCAGTGTTAGGCACACCTAATTACATAAAATTATTCAAGGCAGCTATTGTTGACAGTGACATAGGTGTCGATGCTGCATTCTTGCAAGAAAACAACAAGAAGATAGGAAGATCTATTGGGTTTTTTTTGGAAAATTGAATAATCATCAACAGATCTTTTTCAGAATTGAGGAGACCTTGAGTTTGATGTTGATGTTGCAACTTTGTAACATTTATATTGCCAGTAATGTGTCTGAGACAATTGTATATTATGATCATAACCTTTTAGAGATGTTTAAAAATTTAAGGATAAAAATTCCAGACTGTTTAGATGGAGCTTATTATTGCAGCCACTCGATTTGAAACTTATACATATGACAGGACAAGAGAACATAACTGCTGACACGTTGTCGTGACTTTGATGAAGGAATATGGAGGTATTCAGCAGTGGGGAAAAAAGAAGACAAAAATGGACTGCAATCGTGAATGTTTGCACTGTGTATTGTTGTCCACTAAGAGCGTTAGGCTAAAGATTTTTAATAATGAAGCCATCTTTTTATACTGATGATTCTTTTTTTAAGGTGGCGGGGGAGGGGGGTGGTGATGATACTATGGCTCTAAGAGTATATTTTGTCCTTTCTTTTAAATGAAGAAACGTTGAGACAGAGGTACCGCGCAATCCATTCAAAGCCATTATAAAATAAACAGCTTGAGAGGCCTTGGTCTTTTTTAAAAATTGGAACAATACTAGCAGTCTGAATGGGTTGGGTCAAGCACCCACAGATCCAGGGTTTTTAGTTTTAGCTTTCTGCAGCTGCTGGGGTCTTGAAGCTAAAAGCTGGGATTCTCTTCCTGCTGCTAGAATTGCATATGAGACAACCTGCTATAATAAATGTACATTTACAAAGGGTGCGTTTATGGGATGTACATATATTGGAACAGTTAATTAGTTGCAGTTAAAATAAATTATGTTGTTCAGCATTTTGAAAGAGTTACAGTTAAGCCAATTCTTTCATTGTATTTCTATTTGTTTGCATTTTAATTATAGTGTATTAAAGTGTGTTTTGTTTCAACCCTGGTAGTTTGACCAATCAAATAACATTTGGAACATAAAACCTTACAGTTACTTTTAAAATAAGAAAAGGTTAAGGTCTAGAATATTTTCTTCATATATTTTGATGGGCTTTGGTCTGTTCCATAAATAGATTAACTGACTTAATCAACTGGTTCAGATGTGCCAGAGCATACTTTAGGTGCAAGGTGGGATGGAAGCTAGACTTTCTGTCCTAAAGGCAGTGACACTATCACAATAACACAAAATCCTATTAAAAAGTTATACCTTTAGTGTGCTGATGTTAGCATGAATTGTAAAGCACTTACTTCACATTTTCTGTCATTTTCCTTCCTTTCAAGCAATTTAGACTAATAGCATTATTGCAGCTCATAATTGAGATATTAGATAACATCTCAAATAAAAGAGCTTGGCTCCTCCACCAAACATAGTTCAACCAGTTTATGTTTGTTTGTTGTGTAAAAAAAGCCACTAAATATATCCCCATTAACTCGAAAGTTAAGTGATTGCTATTTGGTATTCTTCTTTTAATAAAATGCTCACTATGTATTATGCACATCATTTATTCGGGAAAATACTATATTTCATTCTCCACCAATTGCCCTCCTGTAAAAGTTGAAAAGAAATGTTATATCACACCTCTGGAGCAGGTGGAGCTTGAACATGGGCTCCTGTCTCAGATGTAGGGACACTGTCACTGCATCACAAGGGATCTTTCTCACACAGGTCTGCAGCAAGTGGGACTTGAACCCTGACCTTAGGTCCCAGTGCCACAAGAGATCCAAAGGATTCATAGTAATGTGTGATTTTCAAAAGTACCCAGCAGATTCTCATGTACATTATGCAAGGGATTGGCTACAACGCTTATCTCTTTTCATCTTCCTGTCCTTTTAGCCAATACTGAAATAATCTGAAATTTAAGACAGCTAGTCAAATGCATTTGTTCTAACTGATTATATTTCTTCATACAAAAAGATGTCCATACTGAGGAGAGGAAATATAGTTTTGATAACCTTTTTAATCAGACGTTCCTGTTCTGTCCAAGGTTGTAATCTCGTTGTTGCTAGCCAATTCAATTCTGCCTCCAGATCGAACTCTGACCTTTCCATCTTTAGCCTTCTCTGATACTGCAGAAGCAGGATCTCATCTTTCTCCTTGGAACATTAACATTGACCTGTTCAACTTTAATTCTCTAGCTCTCTCATTTAGCTTCTACTTCACTTTGAAATTGGTGGTACTTCCCTTGACTTTAGCAATCCTTTTTGTCAAAATTACTAAAGGTTTACTCACCACATTGTTGCAAATGGGAAGTTTAAAAGATTGTTATATATTGGATTGTCTGTTAAATGTTGGATAAAATGGAAGGTCAAACAGAGTTTGTGTGACCTTTCCTGAAATCTATTCAGGCTGGGTTGGGTTGTTTCTTAAGGTCAAAGAGGGCCCAAATAGTTTTACTGAAAAGAAAGTGCAAGATATTGATATTGGTGGAGGATGGCAAGTGTAGCTGTGCAGCTAGTGATAGTGATTTTAGTTTACAAGGTTCATATGGACCGGAGAAGAATGCCACGTTTTATAAATTATTATACTTCATACTGTCTGTTTAATACCAGGATAGAATGAAGTTTGGAGTCTAAAAAAGAGTTAATTAAGATTTCTACAACACCCAAATGATTCGTGTTCCCTTTGGCTTGGACTTTAGGATTAAATTGTCCATAAGAAGCCATTCCAGCATTAGATTTCAGACTTTCCCAAAATATTCCAGAACCGCACAAAGGGAATCAGTCAGCAAGATTTTGAAAACAATGAGAGACAGTGATCGAGTCTCCATTGTCCACCATGCAGAATGCTTAGATGGCATGGATCAGGTTCAAGGGAAATTAAATTAAGTTGAAAGTTATGCCTCACACTGGCTACACAGAGGAATCTCCAGGATAATCTGCACCATGAAATTTAGTTAGAGGATTAGAAGGTATCCGGCTGGGTAAAGATAAGGGAAGCAAGCCTTCTAGAGCTAAGAATAGTTTTGGACTGGTTCCTGGAGAATGAAGTTTCTAATTAAAGGCAGAATAAATTATAACCATGGATAGAGTTTTCTTTTTGTTTTTAATAGTAAACTGAGCAATCTTTTCAATAGCTTAGAGTATAAGTTTCCTCCGGAAATACTTAGCTTTTATTATTATTACGATAAAGGTGTTAAAACTTAATTGTTTCACAAGTCTTTCTAGTCAATCATTTAGAATTCTATATCATGTGCAAAGGCAATAAACTAATAATAGCTTTCATAATTTTTCAGTGCTTAACTAAGAGGTTGCTTGTATTTCATCCCACAATTTTTAACGTTTTTCAATTTGTTCAAAGTCGTGTTTACTAGATCCACATTAATGATCTTATTGCAGCATTTATTCCCGATCCACTGATTCTGTTTAATCACATGAAGCTGCTTGCTTGTATTTTCTGGTGTGCTAAAAAGGCATGCCTTGCAATATTGGGTTTTTTTGTTTTACTCAAGAAACTGTTAGATGTTAAATGGGAACATTGGTTTCTTTTGGATAGGCCAAAGATTTCTTCCTCAGTATATCTCGCTCGTCTTTAGAACTTATTGTTACATTTTGTCCATGATCCAAGGGCAATCAAAAAGCAAAGCATGCAGGGAACTTACAGCTCGCAAACCACCAATTCTCCCTTGTAAATTAAGTTACTGGTTTGGAATAGCAGAAATTGCTGAGGAAATCTGAGTCTGAGCTTTATATTTACATATTAGCTGATCTCTTGGGGCTATATACATGGGAAATCAGGATAAAGTGTGGCTTCAGGCAAATTGGAGATAATTAGAGAGAGAAAAATAAACAAGTCAGGATGTACTAGCATGATTCAGTCTCATGTCAAAGTCACACAACTTTATTCTAATTTTTATACCTTCATTGCAAATTCTGTTGTTTGCATGCATGGCAGAAACAACATTGGTGTTTGAACTGCAGTTTAGCACTTGAACTCTCACCTCCCAGTCAGAAACTTCAGACCCTTGGTCCCAAAGATCTAACTCAATATTCCAGCTTAGTGTGGACAGAGTTCTGTCCTGCTGGAAGTGCTGCCTTTGGATGAGATGTTAAACCAAGCCCCTATTTGCCCTCTCAGATTGTCCTGAAAGTTTCACAGTCAGTGTGAAGTGACTGTGCTTATCATTCACATTGAAGAATGCTGCCTACAAAAACCTAACGATCTTTGTAGTGTGGATTTCCTTTTTCTCAATGTCAGTTTGAACATGGCGCCACATCATGAAGGTATCTTTGTCCAGCAATGGTGATCCCACAAGTGGGTTATACAGTAAAATATATTGAATTATTCTACGACAATATGTCCTGGTTACAACATGTGTTAAACATTATTAGATTTAGTTAAGAATAAGAAGCCATCAGTAACTTAATTGTACGTGATCATTTATCAAACAGTTGTCATAACATAATCAAGTTCAATGTAGCATTTGAAAGTGAAAAGCATGAACCAGCTATCAGAGTTCAAGATTTAGCGAAGGCCAACCTTAATGAGATGAGACAGAGACTGCCCCACTGAAAACTGGAAAAATCTGCTCATGGTAAAACAATGCAAGAACAATGGAGGTTGTTAGTGGAAAGATTTAAAACAATACAAAGCCATTTTGTACTCCTGAAAGGGAAAAACTCCACTTCACAGAAATAAATTGCCATGGACAACTTAAGAGATAAGGGACTGCATTAAACTGAAAAGAAAGAGCTTACAAAAACGTAAAAACAGTACAGATCCTGCTGCAAGATACAAAAATGAGCCAAGGGCCACAAAGCAACTGGCATATGCTACTGAAAAAGGTTATGAAAGGGAACTTGCCTGGGTCATCAAAATCAGTAAGAAGAAATGCTGTTGTTACATAAAGGGAAAGCGAGTAGTCAGGAGCAATATTGGCTCATTGAAGACAGACATGTTGAAGAATAACTTTTCCTCAGTATTTACCGCAGAAGGGAGGATATCTTGTCGTCAGTCATGAGGAAATTAATAGTGGATCAGGAATGGAGACTGAATAAAACTAATTAAAGTAAAATATTGGGAATGAGGATTAGAGTTCAAAGATGCAGAATTTATGCTGCAGTTTTACAAAACTCTGGTTAGGCCCCATTTGGAGTACTGTGAGCAATCTGGGCACCACACCTTCAGAACGATACATTGGTCTTTGGGAAGTACATCAAAGCCTTACGAGAATGATACGTGGACTTCAGGGATTAAAGTATGAGAAGAGATTACACACATTAAGCCTGTTTTTCTAGAATTTAGAAAATTAAGGGTGATCTGATTGAGCTCTAAAAAGCATTAACAAGAAAAGAGTGGATAGATATTTCTGCTTGTTAGGGATTCTAGAACTAGGGGGCATAAACTGAGAGTTAAAGTCAGACTGTTCAGGAGAGATGTTAAAAAGCACATCTACATACAAAAGATGTTAGATGTTTGGATCTCTCTTCTACAAATAGCAGTGGAGACAGGATAAGTTGCTAATTTAAAAAATCTGAGATAGATTAAGCTTTGTTAAGCATAATTATTAATGGATATGGGCCAAAGGCAGATGTATGGAATTAGGCCACAGATCAGCCAAGATCTCATTAAATGATGGAACAGGTTTGAGGGGCTGAATGGCCTATGGTTCACATGTCAGTAGATTTTTTTTCACTTTAAACTAATAGTTTGTTGAGAGTAAAGTGAGTAATTGGGACATAGACAAGGGACTGAGGTAGAAGTTGAAATATGAAACCTTAAGACTGTCTTGAAAACGCAGATTTTATAATATGAGAAAATTTCATATTCCACTACAATAAGTTTAGTTTACAGGCACAGTGAGACTTTTCAGCAGTAGTATAAAATTATTAACAATCTAATTGCACTTTATTCAACAAAATACAAATATTTCAATTTTACAGCAAGAATAATGATGCAAGTTTGGTCAGTTCACTGATTTTCAATTGATTAAAATCTGAGGAATCGTTAACAGTCCATCCAACATGGAAGCATAGAATCACTGATAGCACTTCTGGATTTCTGCATTTAACTGCATGTATGTGAACCAGAAGTTGCCATTACTTTCAGATTGGTAATGACAGCAGATACTGAAAGTTTCACCAGAATTACCACTGCAAAATTTCAAATCAGGAGGGATGGTCTCCTAATGCCTCAACAAATATTTGTCCTCTTATATCAATCAGTAAAAAGATAATCTTATTATTATGATGTTGCTTTTGTGGGAGCTTGCTATTTTAAAATCATTTCCTTTTCTGCACCAGTGACTACACTTCAAACGTACTTAATTGGATACAAAAATAGACTGTGTTCAATGAGGTTTGTAATAAATTAATTATCATCCCACAGCATCGCACCAGGTAAGTCAGAGAATGTGTCCTATCTCTTTTCTCTATGTACCTCTCTTTACATTGCAGTTTCTTTCTCTTTTTAATGCTGTCCATCTCTTTTACTCTCTTTACCAATATAACAATAAAAGGAAAATTCAATAGATTCCATTGCTCCAAATGAACATTTAGATGAGCATGATGAGCCAAATGGAAATCTCCTAAGCTGTAATGCTTACAGTTCAAGAGAGGTATTTCACCTCATAGTGGTAATACTTCTCAAAATATTCAAATTGGACTGCATGTCACATAAATGAACATCAAATAAACTGGTCATACAGTAGATACTGTAAATCCGAGGTAAAAATTGGAAATACTTTGGACACTCAGCAGATTATAACAGCATCAGTGAAGAAAACCAAGTTGACGCTTAAAGTTGATGACCCTACATCAGGTAAAATATTCAATATCAACTGATTTGACTTTATAAAAGCCATTGTTCTGTACAAAAGAGAACTTTCATAATTTCTAAGCTAGCACAAACTGGTTTCCAGCTCTGATATTTTAATAGATTAATTTTTCTTTTCAGGTGATGACACTTCACAAACAAATTATTTAACTAATTTCAGGTAGGAGAAACTAAATCGTTGTATTGCTCAGGAGAAAATGTAAGAGGTTGTTTCCTGCAATTCATAAAGAAAAATATTCCATTAAATAAAAATTTATAATTACATAAAATTATATTAAAATATATAATTTAGAGTAACAGCAAGCCACAACAGTAAAATTAAATTAAATTTTATCTGAAGTAATGCCCAACCTTACATCAGCAAAAGTTAAACTTAAAAATGCTGTCCTTACTTAAAGAATATAACAATATAGCAGGAATGATATAAGAAAAGATCTCAAAATATTTCATAGGGATACTTTAAAACAAGCTATGACACCAAACCACTTTACAAGATGTCATGTCCGATAACCACCAGCTTTGTGAAAGAACTAAATTTTAAGTTGCATCTAAAAGGGCAGCAGCCTATGGGAGAAATATAAGCTAGAAAGGTTTGAGGAAAGGAATTTTTGTGCTCAGCCAGCTAATGATGCAGCATTAATAGTGGAGTGATTTTAATCAGGGGGGCTCAAGAGGCCAGAATTAGAGGGGTGCATACATCTTGAAGGTTAGTAGAACTACAGAAGATTATGGGGATGGGGGGATCGAGATATTTAACAACAAACATGAGAAGTTTAATATTGAGTTATTGTTTTATCAGTCTTGAGTTGTTATGAAGTTCTTTAACATATTAAAGTAATAAATGTTTATGTTAAATACCTGTGTAGTTATTTTTAAATTGTTTTTGATGTGAAGAAAATAAATTAACAAAATGCAACTGCTGTTTTGGGGTGCCGTATAAAACTATTACATAAAAATTATGAGATTAAAAATGATTACTGGTAACCTTTACTCTTTAGTGTTATATTTTTGAAAAAAAGCACTATTTTGTGATAGCCATTCATCATGGTTTCCTCATAGAAATCCTATCTAGCATCTAGTTAGTATGTGTCAACACTTTGCTGATGTAGTGGTGCTGGTGCAATGCCCTCAGAAGGCAGATAAATCTTGGCAACATTAGCTTTTCTCATCTAATTTTGTAGCAGGGATAACCATGCTGGAATGCCATACTCTCGCAGAAGAAATCAATATCCAAATAAGAGTTGCCAGAACATATTCTTAAAAAATAAATAACCTTAACTTACAACCTTCAAAGAAAAATGAAGTGATCTTTGTCTTCATTAATTTTTTATAGTTACTTTTATTCATATATTCAAGAACATGGCATCAAATATTATGCTTCCTCGCAATAATTATTTACTGTTGCCGAATATCTCTTCCTGGACGAAATACATTAAAGACAATTGTCTTCTGTAGAGGGATCATAAAATTGAGTGACACTTGTATCCTAATTAGATTTCAGTGGAGCATCATTTACACTGCCAGATGGCTATAATGGAGAACCAGTTGCTGATGTTATTCTTAATTATTGATACACTGAGAGTGACAATAAAAAAAGTACAATATTTAGAAGCTACAGTATTATCTTGTTGGTAAGATAAAGATAAGTCAAATTAGAGGTGTCAGTGTTGCAGTGTCAATTGTAGCTTAGTGGGAATCACTCTCACCTCTGGGTCAGAGGGGTTCTGAGTTCAAGCTGCACTCTAGAGACTTGAGCACACACATTTAGGCTAACACCGATGTAGCATTGAGTAAATCGAGTAGTGACAGAAGTTTTATCCATTGCATGAACTGTTAGACTCAGCTTTTACTACAACAGGTGTATGTGAAATGTCTTATGGTGCCATTTGAAGGTGAGTAGTTTCTCTGACATTCTGGTATTGATCTCTCAATAACATTGCAAAAACAGTATTTTGCTTATGATCAAATTACTGCTTATGGGAGTTTACTTATCGCAAATTTGGCACTGAAATTTCTCTCATTTGAAAATGCAAATGGTAGTTCATTGGCTATGAAGCATTTTGGGACACCTTGAGGTTATGAAAGTGCTATTTAAATGCATTTTTTTTTCTTTCATAAGGTAAACTTGCCAAGCACTTGAAATCCCAACATAAACACCAGCAGATTGAAATCAATTTTTTTTTATACTCAAACAACTAGAAATTTTCCAAACTTCAAAGGTGTTAAAAAGCAATAGCATTTCAGATTTGAAATCACTTTTAACAACCACTTAAACTTTACTTATCATTTTAACTCCAAAATGTATCATTATCATGAGGCACAAATACCTAGTGAGTTATTCGACATATATCAATAGGGTATTAATATTTCAATTAATAAAATATTATATGTAATCTAATCTGTAGAACTATTGTCTTTGGTGAACTAAATATTCTCAAACTCTATTTGAAAAATTCATAATCATAAATATAAACACCTCAAGACAATAAACTGTCAATTGTAACCTCATTAATCAAAGTTTCACCAATATTTCAACCCATTTCTGTTTCTAGTTTAGTTAAACAGTCAGAGCCAGTAGTCTAAACAACTGACCTATCATAACACTTTAATTAATGTTCACATTGCTACACTTGGAATATTAAACAAATTATTGGTAAATTTTATTTGTGCAGTAGGATTTTTACAGAAGAAAGGTAACATCTTGTGTTGCAGACTTCTAGACTGATCAATCACTATGAAGTGTTTCAATTTCAATTTGTAAAATAGTGACCATTAATGAAACTGCAGATTTAAGATTTAAATTCATTTAACAAGTAATACACTTAGTTCATTGTAATTTCTTATTTAATGCCTGCCTTGGGCATCAAATTGGAAAAAGTGAGGACTGCCGATGCTGGAGAGCAGATTTGAAAAGTGTGGTGCTGGATGCTTTTTGGGCATCAAATTGCCAGGTTTCTTGCTTAATTACCAATATCTAAGCCAATCTAAACTTATTAACTAAATTAATCCCAATTTATAAATAATTATGCAATGTCATTGTATAACTATTTGTGACTGTTCTCATTTTAAATAATCCCACATTGCATCTTTTTTACTGTAAGAAAATACAAGAAACAATACTGGTAATACAAGGTATGACGAGTTATTTTTCACAGCTTATGACTTCTGATAAGATTGTGTTCCCAGGAGGAACAAATCTTAAATCTTTACTTTTCTGCTATTTTGTTGCAGCGACTGTTACAAAAAAAGCAATCAGCTACTAACACCTGTATTCTTTCTTTGGTTGCCACACATTTAATTAGCTAATCAAGAAATTTTCATAGGTTCTCCTGGTGCAGAGATAGTGTCCCTACCTCTGGATCAATGGTCCTATGTTCAAGTTCCACCTGCAGAGTTATGTAATACAACTCTGAGCAGGTTGATTAAAAAATATCTAAAATATTTTCTTAACACAGCTACAAAATAGCTTCCAATCAATCAATGAGACCTCCCATTAATTTGTGTTTATTATGTGTTTTCCATTCAAACACCCCAGTTAAATAATTAAATCTGATTAACTGCAAATAAAACAATGATCGTTCATCATCCATCTGAAATATTAACTGTTTCTCTCTCCCCAGATTCTGCATGAATGACTGAATTTTATTTGATTTTTAATTCAGATTTTCACCATCTGCAGTATTTTTATTTGTGCATTAACCAACGATTTATTGCACTATTATTTTTATATATTAACCACCAAATTAGTCATGGTTGACAATGTAAAGAGCCTGACAAGACAATCTGTATATTAAAGCACATTTCATGTTCTTACACAAATCTTTGCCCCACAACGTCAAATTAATGTGGTAACATGTTTGACTTCATTTGCAAGCTATTTCTTTGTTTTTGGTTATAAATAATTGTATCTTGTTTTCCTTCATTAACTTTCAAATATTAAGCTGCACATTCATCATTTTGTTTCCCAGTTTGATCCATCATTGATTCTGTCATCATTATGGGCATTATTACATAAAATTGCAAATGTTACGAGGATAATATAAGGCACTTAAAAATCAATTAGGTTAAATCATTTTAGGAATGTTACTACAGATAACAGATTTTATATACAGTATGTGTGGATGGCACGGTGGCACAGCGGTTAGCACTGCTGCCTCACAGCGCCTGAGACCCGGGTTCAATTCCCGCCTCAAGCGACTGACTGTGTGGAGTTTGCACGTTCTCCCCGTGTCTGCGTGGGTTTCCTCCGGGTGCTCCCACAGTCCAAAGATGTGCAGGTCAGGTGAATTGGCCATGCTAAATTGCCCGTAGTGTTAGGTTAGGGGTATGAGTGGGTTGCGCTTCGGCGGGTCGGTGTGGACTTGTTGGGCCGAAGGGCCTGTTTCCACACTGTAATGTAATCTAATCTAATCTAATCTACGTATGGTAATATCATTTCCAAGGCATTTATCCATCTCACTTGAGTTAGTTAAATTTCTTTGAGATTTAATTTATTATGAGATAATTAAAATTAATTCCACTAATATTTCATTGTTCTGAAAAAATAAAACGATAGATGATTAAATGAAATTAATCTTACATTGATATAAAATGTAATCTGCTACCAATATCTGCCTTGAAGGAAGACAGCTGAATTCTCATGTTTACATCACTTAATAACAACAAATTACCACATCATTTACTTAGCTGTTACTTGTGGGACCTTGACTACAAATTGACTATGATACACCACTTCAAAAAAAAGATGTGAATCACTTTGCAATTTCATGTACCCATGGCAAGCACTACACAAATGCATGTTCCTTCTTGCCATCATGTTTTCATAATCGTCCTTTGGGAGAATGAGTCTATAAAGTTAAAGTTTTCAAGAATGTGAACTTTGGTAAGAGTTAATGCTAAGAATCATACTTCTTTATGACAGCACCTTTAAACAGCATGAAACGCAGCAGTTTGAAAAGTCAGTTTACCATTCCTTACTGAAGGACAATTACAGACATGCTCATCTGGCTAGTGATACAGGCATTCCATGAACAAATATTCAGAACTAAATAAAGCCTATTTCACTGCTCATGAGAATAAAAAGAGCTGTCTTTGTTCCACTGTAAATACACCTTCAATGGAATGGCAAGTTTTAACTACTGACATATATCTTCACTGGTTCTGAAAATTTATTTTTATAATTCTACTGTCCTATTAATTTGGCTTCTAATTATTGTTTGAGATCTATTTCTAAGGATAAATTCTTCTTTCATTTTTTCGATCAATCACCTAAATCAATATTCCTTTCTATCTTCTAATTTTGCTTTTGGTGTCTGACATAACTTCTAAACTACTGCTGACACATCGCAGTTTCAACATTGTGCAGCTCATTAATGCTTATGTAATCTAATCACTGAAGGAAAGACACAGTAGCTTGCCCATTCACAGATGTCCCATCTGGGGAAGATACCACAGGTTTTCAAAGGTTTACTGACAGGAACTTGCCACACAAAAAGCTCAGAGGAAGTCAATGAACAAGTGAAAGTTTAATGAGTTGTTACAGAGCAAATCATGGTCAATGACTTGTAATAGGTAAACCCTTGTTTATACTCGGTTAATTTGATGCACAAACTCTCTATATAGCCTTAAGCTTCTTAATACACTCAGTTACTTATATCTGATTAAATACCTTGTATATTTTTAGTGCTTGCTGTTGAAAAGCTGCCAATGCACTCATGCACTTAAAAAAACTGTCTCTGATTTAATTGTCGAAGTCCTATGATGATTTGTCAAGAAGAGGTTAATTTATTCATTGTGTAATCCACTGATTCCATGCACCATGAATGCCTAAATGCTAATATAATGTGGACAAATATAAGTATCATTGATAAATGGGGAAATTAATTGAACTATCTTATGATCCTCATCCTGCATCTGTAAGCTGAAGTGATTTTGATTTTGTCTTTTCTCACCCTTTTGAAATATACAGTGGCTTATTTCACCAAAACCCTTCATCCATGAAGTCAAATCCTGGAGTTATAGCAGATTTAGGATTTTCTGAATGTAATCCATGGGTGATATTGTCTTCTTATATGTATAAATTATAAAAAAGCTGCAAATGATGTCTGTAATGAGCTTGTACTATATGATTAATACCAACCAATATAAGTGTTTTGTTTGAACTGCATACTGGGTAAACCTTCATCACTGTGGCATAGTAACATCTATCCCTTTAAAAGTGAATAGACAAATACTCTTTCAAATTATGGAGTGTAGTAAACGTTGGAACCTACAACCCGACAAGCAAACAAAATATACTTTTCATTAATGATCATTAAGTCATTTTTGAAGTAATAGGCATTCTCAGATGAGCATCTAATTTTCACCTAAATTGTGAAGAACTAAATTAATCACCAGCTTCATACGTTGAGTCAGTTTATTTCCGGAAAAGACTGTTATCTGTCTTATCCAAATTGCACACAAAACTCCAATAAATGAACAATTTAACCATATGCTTCTTTTCAATATTAAGTAAATCTTAACTTCTTGGACTGAGAACACAACCTCACAATCATAAGAACTGCATCTAGTTCAGCTCCTATTAAAGCACAACAAGGTACGAGGTCTAAACTTCAGAAATGAAAAAAATGAATCGTTATATTTAAGAATTATGTAAACTATTCCTTAAATAAAACTTTCAAAAGTGAAAGCAAACTCATATTGTGACAATGAGAATTTGAAACTTTTAAAAAAAAGTATCAGAAATATAAGTTATCAGTAACAACAGGAAGCTTGTAAGGCACTTTGCACCATCTTTGTCCCTGAGCAAGAAGCTCAGCATTTGAGTCGCACTCCAGGACTTGACAGCCAAGGAAGATATGTTCATAATGCAGCAAAACTGGGTCAGTATTAACTTTCCAGGCTTTCCAATACATGCCAAAGGCAGGCAGTAAGAGTGGAAGAGATCAGCCATGTCATGGGAAGAACACTGCAGCCTTAACTCTAGACTGCAACATGCCTGTAAAAATGTGTGAGGCCACAGCAAGGTAGAATTCCCAGGTGAGCTGTAACAATCCACCAGAACCCATCAGTAGCAGGGATTATGCTGTTGGAGTTGGATTAAACATATCACTGTTTTACCCATACCATAAAAAGTAAAATACCTGAAACATTAACTCTGTTGTCACTCTGCAGATGCTGGCAGATCTGTTGAGTTTTTCTAGCAATTTCTGTTTTCGTTTATGATTTCTAGAATCCGCAGCACATCAGAATTTTTAAACTCTGAATTATCCTCTCTGAGGGCCTAGTAAGCCATACAATATCTACTAGTGACTCCAATATCTCAATTACATAAAATATTCTGAAAGATTGATTCTGTCTTGTGAACAACTGGGTGAGACTGAAATCTCCAATAAAACTCCCCTGTTCCCAGTTAACCTCTTAAGTTCCACATCAATTAGGCATAAATCTTTTGTTGCGTCTTATATAAATGCAGCACTCAATTTAAGAAAGAAAAGTGACTATTTCTCAGGGCATATATCTTTCAGATTTAAATGTTGGTGCTTTTCACGGAGTCATGTTTGTGGGGATGGAGGGTAAGGGTTGCAATGCTAATATCCGATAAAGGAGCATGCAAGTGAACTCAAGCACCCTCTTCCCAATTTTTCTTTATTTGTTGTTGGGATATGGGCATCTCCAAAAACACAGGCATTTATTGCCCATCCCTCATTATCCAATGAACTAAATATCCTGGGCTATTTCAGTACGCTGTTCTGAGTTATCCATATTGCTTTGCAGCTGGTGTCACATATAGACCAGATCAGGTAAAGAAGGCAAAATTCCTTCCCTGAAGGGCACAGCAATCCCAATTTACAAAGATCAGCGATAATTTTACCACACCGTTACTAAGCTTAGCTTTCCTAGGTTGTATTAATATGTGCAGCTCTATAAAACTTTAGTTAGGCCACACTCAGAATACTTTGTACAGTTCTGGTCGCAACAGAAAGATGTGGAGGCTTTGGAGAGGGTACAGAAAAGCTTTATCAAGATGTTGCCCGGTTTGGAGGGTATTAGGTATGAGGAAGGATTGGACAAACTTGGTTTGCTCTCACTTAAACGTTGGAGGCTGAGGGCAACCTAATAGAAGCTTACAAAATTATGACAGGCATGGATAGAATGAATAGTCGGATTCTTTGTTTTCCACAGTGGAAATCTCAACTATATGGGGACATCATGTTTAAGGTAAAAGGGAGAAATTTCAAGGAAATGTGAGAAGCAAGTTTTTTGATCACAGAGGGCAGTATGTGCCTGGAATGCTCTGCCAAGTGAGGTGGTAGAAACAGATACATCAAAGAGGCATCTTGACAGAAACATGAATAGGCAGGCAGTAGAGGGATACTGACGGAGTAGAGGCAACAGGCTTTTAGTTTAGGAAGGCATCGTGTGTCACAGCAGGTCTGGTGGGCCGAAGGGTCTGTTCCTGTGCGGTTCTTTGTGCGAAATTTGAACTGGTCCCTACATTAGACTGGGCCATTGAATTACTGATCCAAACTGCCCCACTGTCGAAGTGAAGTTCGCGTCGACCCCAGCCTTCCTGTTCCACGCAACAAGACTAAGGGCTGCTACTCCTGAACGTTTTCTGTCTCTGCCTGTCTGTCTTCATAGTCGCTGAGCAATGCCTGGAGTTACAGTCCCGAGGGAGGGGGGAGTACTCACAGAGTGCACCTGTTGAGCGAGTGTGCTGTGCCAGTCCGGATCACTTACAGACCAACTGTGGGGCAGCACATTCCGCACATAGACCGCAGTCACCTCTCTAAAAATAGGCACCGCCGCTCTTGCACTGAACTTCGAGCTCTGACTCGCTCGCTCTTCGCTGGGGAAAGCCCAGTCAGAACCTGAGGAAATCCAGTTTGTCTAAGGGTTAGGCTGAATTAAGTCTTGACAGCTCTGCTTTGGGAAAGCGCTGAATTGCTCGTGGGCCACTCGTTAGCATCTTCTAACTTGATCTGAATTGTGTGTATATATATATTTTTTTCTTTAAAAAAATCACTTCCTCTGCCTTTCAATCAAACCAACAGCGTGACAAACTCCAAGCCGGTGTTAATGTGTTAGTGCTGCGGTGAAGGGATTCTAGCTGAGATCATCTCTCCGAGACAAGACACACAGACTGTGAACTTCACAGCCCGGAATTGGGCGGAGGGAATGGGGCCTCATTGTTGCAGCGTGAGACAAGTGCCCAGAAATGGGGTTGTGTCTCATCCCACTGGGGGTTGGGTGGGGAACTTCACAAAAGGCAACCACAAACAAAATAAAAATGTACAACTGTCCGACACTTTGCTCGCTCCGGGGAATGTCTGTTTTTTTTTCCGGACAGCATCAGCCCGAACGGCTTTAGCCGCTCACCTTGCTGCTGCTGCTGCTAAACTAGATTGTGGGGCAGATTGTTTACTCACAGTTCGGAGGAACTGAATCTCATCCTCCCCTTCAGTCCCCTCAGCCATGGCTGTGTGAAGAGCCGGCCCCGCTCTCACGCTGGACCCTTCGTCCCTCTGCTGTCAGCACACGGCTCCTGTTCCAGTCTGAGCGGAGACCGATCCATGTACCTCCTTATAGGGGGAGGCTGACCCCCTGTCAATCAGCCCAGGGGCCCTTCCACTGCGCCTGTCCTTCCAAGGCAAATTCCGACAGCAGCAGCGCACACTCCGTGTTGACTTCTTTTTTAACACATTAAAGGGGGAAGTTGCCGGTAATCCAAATACAATCCCACAAACCACTGACTGCGGGAGTGAAGGTACCAGTCGGGTGGACGCTCACTGTTTAAGATCCAGGCAACTCCACTCGCGATATTGATCGGTCATCGGCAAACAAGGGAGGTCCACTCTTTCTCTCTCTCTCTCTCTCCTTCATGGGGCTGGCAGTTCCAGCATCTTTTCATCGCCCCATGAGGTGGGTCGAGTTCTTGAGCTGCCCAGTCCTGGGCTGGCAGGGGACACCCACAGCGCTCTCTGGGAGAAAGTCGCGGGGTTTTGACCCAGCGGAGGATAGAGTTCCCAAGAGTTGCAGGCTGTTCCACCGCTGCCCTTATCTTTCTCAGTAATAGCAGTGACAGGGGTTTGGAGCGAGCTGTCAGAAGAGCCTTGGAGAGTTGCTGCAGTTTGCTCGGATAGATATTATCAGCGCTGTGTGTGTGAGGGGGAGCAGGAGAGGCGAGTGATGGTTTAAGATGCCGGCTCAAGGGGGCTGCTTTCCCTTGCATGGTGTCGAGCTTCTTGAGCGTGGTTGGGGAGCATCCCATCACATTCCTGACGTGTACCTTGTAACGGCGGGGGCTCAGGGTGTGAGTGATTCACCGCAGAAATCCCAACCTCTGACCTGCTCTGATAGCCAAGGAGTTTATGATTGATCCAGTTTAATTTCCTCAGTTAAATTGAGACTGCCCTGTTTCAAGTAGGATTGCTTAAACTTATAGATGGAGAGGACAATCAATTCATCATTCCGATCTTAATTTAATGGCCTGTTTGCAACGTACTATCCGTTTTCTCTATTTAGCACATTAGTTACCTTCTAGCCTTTTGAGAATGCTGACTGATTCATGACAAAGAAAGGTTGATGAAACAGTCCCATGTGTACTTTGTAAAAAAAATTTAATCAGATCCAGGAAAAAAAAGCACAAAAATAATCCAGTCTTAAGCAAACACTTGTATTTATTCTCTAGGATCTGAGCGCCTTCCTGCAGTGCTTGCTGCAGGTGCCTGGGCAAAAAGGGAAGTCCTGACTCACAGGCAAATTAGCTCCTGCTGTACAAGTTGAAAGGGAAACCTGGTTTGCTTTTGCTAGCTCATACTTCTAGCTCAGTCCTACTGCAGTTCGTGTGATCCTGCTAGCTGGAAGTTAAGCTTTTTGAGTTCACCAGTGAAACAGATGGTAAGCGATAGGTACTGGTGGTTGATGGGGCTTGGTCGATTCCAGCAGATGTCCATCACAACTGAAGATTGACAGTTTAATAATCCACCGAAGCAAAGTAACTTTCTGAGCAGATCAAAACTGCCTTGCATAATTTAAGTCACGCGTATTCCTATTTAGTTACTGGCGAGTTAGTACATAATCTTGATGCATCCCATGGATATCCTTTTCCACTGCAAATGATATAAAGTGCATTTTTTCTAGCTAAACTTAAATCTAAAACAGGGTTGTAAATAAGCAAAGTTACTGACATTTATTAGGTCAGGTTTGCTGTTCAAAGAACTGAGTATCCATTGCTCCCGATGCAGTCTCCTCTACACTGGGGAGACTGGATGCCTTCTCGCAGAGCACGTTAGGGAACATCTCCGGGACACCCGCACCAATCAACCCCACCGCCCTGTGGCCCAACATTTCAACCCTCCCTCCCACTCAGCTGAGGAGACGCAGGTCCTGGGCCTCCTCCACCACTGCTCCCTCACCACCTGACGCCTGGAGGAAGAACGCCTCATCTTCCGCCTCGGAACACTTCAACTCCAGGGCATCAATGTAGATTTCACCAGTTTCCTTATTTCCCCTCCCCCCACCTTACCCCAACTCCAACCTTCCAGCTCAGCACCTTCCTCATGACCCGTCCTACCTGCCTATCTCCCTTCCCACCTATCTGCTCCACCCCCCCCCCCCCCCCCCTCGGACCTATCACCTTCATCCCCACCCCCATCCACCTATTGTATTCTTGGCTACCTTCTCCCCAGCCCCACCCCCTCCCATTTATCCTTCCACTGGGAGGTTTCCTGCCTTCATTCCTGATGAAGGGCTTTTGCCTGAAACGTCGATTTTTCTGCTCCTCGGATGCTCCCTGACCTGCTGTGCTTTTCCAGCACCACTCTGATCTAGACTCTGGTTTCCAGCATCTGCAGTGCTCACTTTTGTCTAAAGAACTGAGCAGGTCTGCCAATGGCTATGTAGAGAGAAAAACAGGAGTAGTTCAATATAAATATAATTCTTCTTCCAGGAGACTGAAGGGGGAGCCATTTGATTGGATCTGAATTCTGCCTGACAATAAACTTGATTGTTAAGGGTTAAGACTTGGGCAGAGAGGGGGAGGTGCTGTTTAGTGCTAAGTGAAGAAGGTTTGAGATATTCACAGGAGACAGTAAGGACTGCAGATGCTAGAAGTCAAAGTTAATAGATGTGAAGTTGGAAGAGCACAGCAGGTCAGACAGCATCCGAGGTGCAGGAAAGTCAATGTTTCATCCTGAAACGTTGACTTTTCTGCCCCTTGAGATAGTCACACCTGTACTGAAAGAACAGGGCCACTGTGCTGCTGATGCACAGATTGTGAGTTTCCAATTTGCAGAGGAAGGTGATGGAAACTTTAAAATATCTATTCAATTATAAGTCATTAGAGTCATAGTTATGTACAGCATGGAAACAGACCCTTTGGGCCAACTCGTCCATGCCGACCAGATATCCCAACCCAATCTAGTTCCACCTGCCAGCACCCACCCTATATCCCTCCAAACCCTTCCTATTCATCTCCCCATCCAGATGCCTTTTAAATGTTGCAATTGTACCAGCCTCCACCACTTCCTCTGGCAGCCCATTCCATATACGTATCACCCTCTGAGTGAAAAGGTTGCCCCTTAGGTCTCTTTTATATCTTTCCACTCTCACCCTAAACCTATGCCCTCTAGGTCTGAACTCCCCCACACCAGCGAAAAGACTTTGTCTATTTATCCTATCCATGCCCCTCATGATTTTATAAACCTCTATAAAGGTCACCCCTCAGCCTCCGACGCTCCAGGGAAAACAGCCCTAGTCTGTTCAACCTCTCCCTATAGCTCAAATCCTCCAACCCTGGCAACATCCTTGTACATCTTTTCTGAACCCTTTCAAGTTTCACAACATCTTTCTGATAGGAAAGAGACCAGAATTGCATGCAGTATTCCAACAGTGGCCTAACCCATGTCCTGTACTTTCGCAACATGACCTCCCAACTCCTATACTCAATACTCTGACTGATAAAGGAAAGCATACCAAACGCCTTCTTCACTATCCTATCTACCTGTGACTCCACTTTCAAGGAGCTATGAACCTGCACTCCAAGGTCTCTTTGTTCAGCAACATTCCCGGGACCTTACCATTAAGTGTATAAGTCCTGCTAAGATTTGCTTTCCCAAAATGCAGCACCTCGCATTTATCAGGAATAAACCCCATCTGCCACTTCACAGCCCATCTGATCACGATCCAAAAAAAGGATGGATTTGAGGATCTAAAGAAAAGCGACTTAGAATTTCTGCACAACACAATGGCTAGATGGTCGTGTTACCATAAGAATGGCTTTGAGAGTGCAACAGTCTGAACAAAAGCAGCCATTTTAACAATGGGTTATGCAAGGTTTTTCCTAAGAAATTCCTCAGATTCACAGACTGGACCAGTCTGCAAGTATCTGATTGAGAGAGAGGGAGAGAGAAAGAGGCAGTCTGATTCTTTAGTTCAACACACAAAAACCAGATGAGATCATTTATACAGACTGAAGAAACTAAGTTTGTGAGGACTTTAATTAAAGTTGAAAGTATTTTTTATACCTTTGACTAGACAGAGAATCTTCAGAGCTGAAAATGTGTTGCTGGAAAAGCGCAGCAGGTCAGGCAGCATCCAAGGAGAAGGAGAATCGACGTTTCGGGCATGAGCCCTTCTTCAGGCTCATGCCCGAAACGTCGATTCTCCTGCTCCTTGGATGCTGCCTGACCTGCTGCGCTTTTCCAGCAACACATTTTCAGCTCTGATCTCCAGCATCTGCAGTCCTCACTGTCTCCTAGAGAATCGTTAGAGTAAACCTCACCATGAGGGTCAGTGTGGAGATTAAAGATTTGCAGCACTTTGCATGTCATTTCTATCATACTGATTTTTTTTCAGAATTAAGTTTGTATTTCCCTCTGTTAGGTTTCACATCAGCATGGAAACAGTTTACACTCTAACTTGGACCCTCCAATGTGACACAAATGGAGCGGCACAGCAGCACTAACAGTTGGGTCTTCTCCTCAGCCACCCGCTGCTCCATAGACCAAAGGGGATAAGTACAGAGCTTCCGTAATCCTTTGTAGGATGTGGGCTTTGATGGCAAGGTTACCTTTTAATAAGCTGGTGTGCTGTTAGGCCGGTATTCAGTGATGGTGAAGGAATAGTGATGTATTTCCAAGTCAGGACGGTGTATGAAGTGGATTGAAACTTGCAAGTGGCATTATTCTCATGCACCTGCTGCCCTGTACTTCCATGTGATAGAGCTGAGAGATTTGGAAGACACTATTGAAGTAGCCTTAGTGAGTTGCTGCAATGTATCTTGTGGCTGGGACGCACCGTGTACTGTCATAAAGAGATTGGGCCCAATTCTCTTTCAGAACACTCTGTCTCTGTCTCTGTCTCTGTCTCTGTCTCTGTCTCTGTCTCTGTCTCTGTCTCTGTCTCTGTCTCTGTCTCTGTCTCTGTCTCTGTCTCTGTCTCTGTCTCTGTCTCTGTCTCTGTCTCTGTCTCTGTCTCTGTCTCATCATCACCATTGTGGCATGCATGTTTCTAGTCATTTGTCATTTCAAGTGGAATAGTGTCCAGGCTTTGTTACATGCAGAGAAGGAATGGGTTGTTACTTGTACTGAATACTGTTCCATCAGCAGCAAATATTTGCACTCCTGACCTCATGACATGATGTGTTACCAGCTAATGTTACTAACTATAATAATTCTTAAACCTTAGTAATACTTCATTTTTCAGGTATTAACACTCAGGTATTTTCTCTCATTCAATTTCATATAGCTCTCTCAATTCTATTAAATTTTGTACTTCTATCAAAGCAGTTCGGATAGACATATCAGCCTTATTCTCTTTACCTTCGTTCATTTTAGATTAATCTTTGAAAATTGTATCCAAAAATGAATTCTCAAGGCATATTCCTTTTGTCATAAACTCTTTTCTCTCTTGCCTAATTCTGTGGGCCCAAGACCTAGTCCCTACAGAGTCAGGAAACAATCTGGGATGTTCTTTCTGCAACATATTTTAAAGTTGCTCCAACACCTTTGGTGAGGTCAATATTCAACCTGCCAGATAATTTCCCACAATAAAATCAAGTACTACTGTGGGAATTTGTTTCACTATTCCTACTGCAACTTGGCCAATTACCAAATCACTCTTTTATTGAACTCTGTATAATGAGACTCATTTGTAACCTCACTGTTTGCCTTCAATTAATATTTTCTTTATCGCTCACTGCTGTGGAAGATAAATAGTATACTCAGCCAGAAACAATGACTGATTTGCACCAGTGTCTCTCCTTGATTTGAGGTCTAAAGAAATGCCTCCTCTTTTGAGTCAAAATCCTCAGAACCTGCAGTCGATTCACTTTGTCAATATTCAGAAAAAAAACCATGATGATTGTCCTGCACCATCTCTCAGTTCTTAATACATTCTAAGGAATTATGTTCTCTTTGTACTATTGCTCCAGTTTTAATACCTATTTCAAAGGTAGGTTAGCTAAGTTGGCTGGACAGCTCACTTGTAATACAAAGTAACATGGGTGGATGGCATAGTGGCACTTGGTGGGTGGGACAATGACACAGTGGTTAGCACTGCTGCCTCACAGCACCAGGGACCTGGGTTCAATTCCCACCTCAGGCACCTGTCTATGTGGAGTTTGCACATTCTCCCCATGTCTGCGTGGGTTTCCTCCAGGTGCTCCTGTTTCCTCCCACAGTCCAAAAATGTGCAGGTTAGGTGAATTGGCCATGCTAAATTGCTTGTAGTGTTAGGTGGAGGGGAATGGGTCTGGTTGGTTTGCTCTTCGGAGTGTCAGTGTGGACTTGTTGGGCCAAAGGGCCTGTTTCCACACTGTAAGTAATCTAATCTAAAAAAACCATCAACCACATGGATTCAATTCCTGTATCAGCTCAGGTCACCACTTTCTCAACCTCACCCCTCAGGTTAAGTTCAGGACCAGTCATCTGTCTCTAATGAGAGAACAATCCTATTGTCCTCTTGAAGTATGATGACTTTACCTATTTCTGTTTCCTTTCCTGATGCCCACTTTATGAAGACTCCCTCACATTCCTATTACTGCCATCAGTCTTCCATTTAACTTCCAATAATTGGCTGTGCTACAATTACAATTACTATTAAGATTAGCATGGATTTGCAGACAATCATTACTCCAGCAAAAAGTGAAGGAGCATACTGGGACCCTACAGCATTGTTGTTATAGCACACACCAAAGGAATTACCCCGAAAATAGAATTTTCTGCTGGGGGTAATTCCTCCAGATTTGTAACCCCCTAAAAGACTGCATTTAATTAAGAGACTTTTGATGTTTCTGACAAAATAAATTAGTTAACCAGGAAAAGTAAGACTATTAAATACATAGTCCAACTCCTGAGTAACTGTTCAGCAGACGCCATATCTACCTCGTAATCCCCAAAATACACCTCCCACAAAGGCTTGCAGATCTCAGACTCTGACCCGATACCCTCGGAGTCCAAAACTCCAGGGACAGCACCCCCACAGGGAACCAATACATCACGGACCCAATATTTCCAACCCTGGGGCACACAATCTGAGTAGCAACCCCACTGTCCCAGGACCCTAACATCACACTTACCTTATGGGAGTTACCTGTTGACAGTAGCGGGTCAAAGCAACTATATAAAAGTTTTAAATTTTTAAAATATGACAGCTGAATGCTATGAAAGGAGGCATAGTTTGCTTGCCTTTGAGAGCTCCGCGCTAAGAGAAAACTATCAGAACAAAAGTATCACCCCACATCTCTGGAAGAGCCCTGAGCAGAATCTCCTCTTACAGAAGCAGAGCTCCCTTCTGTCGTGAAGAAACAGGTTAGGAGATTGCCACATGTTGGAAAATCCAGTCCACTATTTTTATTGAATTCAAACTTTAGCATCAGGCTTAGTGGAAATGAACCTGTGACTCTAGGAAATGAGCTTCATTCTGGATGACTAGTCCAGTGACATTATCATTATACCACTGCCTCAGTAACTACTTAGTTGACAGTAATAAGCAGCAAGTTTAATTGTCTACATTTCATCTGGTACTAGGAGTTTGTCTCGGGAACAGAATCAATGTTAAGGGCTCACAGGGCAATTTCCTATAAAATGCACTAACACCTGAACTGTATTTGTAAATGCAGGAAAGATGAAGGATATTCCAGATGACTAGGATGTCCAGAAAAAAAGAGTCATAGTTTAAGGTTACAAGTATGCTGTTTAGGACTGAGGTGGAGAGACTGGTGAGCCTATGGAATTCTCTGCCACAGGAAGCAGTAGAGGCTAAAACATTGAATGTTTTCAAGGAGATAGATATAGTTCTTAGGGTTAAAGGAAACGAAAGAAATGGGTGCAAGTGGGAATAGGGCACTAAGTTGGATGATCAGCCTGATCATACTGAATGGTGTAGCAGGTTCAATGGGCCAAATGGTCTACTCCTGCTCCTATTTTCTATGTTTCAAATGTAACTTTGAGGTATGATAGACAGATGAAGCTGAGTCATGCCACTGAGATGGGGATTCTTCAAAGAGAGAAGACTAGACGGAGTTGCAAGTTTTGCTGGTCGGAGGAGTGTACTGAGCAATATGAGGGTTGGTACTGACCTTCCATCCTATTGAGGTCACTGAACCTCCAGTGTCACTGTATCCACGTGCAAGGTGCTGCACTGTTGCTGCTGACCTCCTGAGTCATTTCTAGCCACTTGTTGACTTCATAGGCTGAACCTTTTCTCTTTTGAAATAAAAAGTGTGTTTATTTGTGATGTTATATTCTTGGGGAAGCCATGATAAATACTAATTCACAAACTTCAAGTTCCTAATCCATGGCAACCGGGTCCAAATGTTAAAATTCTACCCAATATGTTAGAAGTACACAACTTTACATTTTGAGTCGTGCTATTCTGGATAATGCCAGAATTATTTAAAGGTGCAAATTAAAATATTAAAATAAGGTTTCAATTCAGGCACAACTTACAAAAAAATGAGCAAAATCTCAGGCACTATCACTTGCAAAAAATGCTCTCTCCAAAATATGGCACATGCTGAAGTCACTACTTCTGACTTAGACCAGTCAAAGCACTATCTATAGCTGTCAAAGTCATTCTGGCCTTTGGCGTTTATATCCTATTTCAGGAAATCAGTTGATGAAGGACAGTACTGGAGGTAACAAAAACAGAAATTGCTGGAAAATCTCAGCAGGTCTGGCCGTATCTGTGGAGAGAAATCAGAGTTAACATTTCAGGTCAGATGATTCTTCTTCAGAACTGGAGATAATTTTATCCCTCCCAGTCTTATATTTAATGACAATGAAGTGTTCCATGCAAACATCTCCTAACTCAGCCACCTCTCGGTTTCAATAAGTGTCTCTTTATTTGAGCTCCAGTGATTTTTTTTAATTATATAAAAGTGTTCAGATGTTATTACACCTCTGGAGAAAATGGTTCAGGGACAAGAACACTATCATTGAACCACCCTTTAGCTTCAGTAAAATACCACTTCAAGCCAATTACAACTAACATACATTTAAGCACAATTAATATACACTTAACTAATGCATTTTTCTGTAAATTAGATTAGATTCAGTCCACTTACCTAAAAGTTAAGACAAATCAGATTTAAAAACAACTTCCATGCTCAACATTTCAAAGCACTGACTGCAAAACAATCAGATGGTTGAACATTTGTATCTACCCATTTAAGTGTTTTCCCTTTCTCTCCAGCATTTATTTCAGGCTCGGAAGTTTATTACTTAATTTCTTCTCATTCAAACATTTTGTAGAGTCTGCACTATACAATGAAAGATTACCTGCGTAATATTCAATAGGCATTTTATCTTCAAATCATCATCTGTATTGAATCATATTTAAAATATTTAATAAATAGAACTCAATTTCCATTTCCATCACAACAAGTAGTGTTTGAGCAGCCAAAGCACTTTTAAAACTCCTTTTATTTACTTTAGTTTAGCAAGCTGTATTTGAAGACTCACAAGGAAGATGAGTATGTGAAGCATTGCTAAAATGATGAGTCTTTAATTATTTGGGTCAGAAAATACTTTCATTCTGTTTTACCCCAGTAGACAAGGCCAAGCCTATATTTCATTTCCATTTACTTAGGAATTTAACCCTTGAAATTACTCCATAGAGGCCAATATCCCATCACCAAGTCATTTTTTTATTTACATGTGGAAATTCCATGACACTGACCCAGCTCCCTCAGTGCCAGCTCTCAGAATGAACAAAACCTCTGACATCCTGTGCATATATATGTCAGCCAGGGCTCCCTGATTGGGGCATTTCAAACTAGTCCAATCAGCGAATTCATATCCCATGAGGTCCACCTGGCTGACCTCATTCCAATCACTACAACCCTCCCCCTCTGAGTCCAAGAACATAGACTGATCCTTTCTCTTGTAGCTCCTTCTTGGTCGTTTCAGCACTGGGTCAGGTTTCTCTGACTCTGCGTCAGACATGGGCAGTGTGAAATATACACAGTGGCTCGCCTCTTGTATTCGGAGCATTTCAGCAGAAATTCATGCTCTTCTTCAGGTGGCAAAGGCATCAAGCCAGCCACATCTGTCATGTCCTTCTCAGACTCCAAGGTATCTTCAACACTTGAGACAGAGGGAGATCCTACGCGTTCCAGAACAGTCAGAAAGGCAGTCGAGTAACCAGGCACATTTTGCTCCTGCCATGTGTGTGGGTTTGCAGCTTTTATATGGTCCACATGCTTGTTCAGGACCATCACACCTACCGAAACTGTATACGTCAATGGACCTCACCTTGTGTCAACCATCCCCGTTACCCATGCAGGGTCATTCCCATAGTTCCTACACCAACCTTGTCCCCTGAGTAAACAGTTTCTCTTGCTTAGCAGAGTCTTGTGTCTGGCATTGGTGTTCTTGATGCTGTTTTAGGAAAATCAGATTTAACCTGGTGTGGAGTCTTCTCTAATGAAGCCATTCCTGCAGTTGCATGAAGGGTGATCTTATAATCAAACAGGAACAGGGACAGTTTGGTACCTAGTAAAGATATAGGCTGTTTCTTTAAGCCTGCCTTTAAAGTTTGGATTGTTCTTTCTGTCAGACCATTGGAGATGGATTGCATGGAGCTGTCCTTATACCATTTGACTTTAGGAAGTACTAAAATGCCCTTGTGGTTAACGATGGTTCATTATCCATTTCCAACAGTTCTGGAAGTCTGTGTATTACAAAAGATGAGTAAAATTTACTAATTGTCATCCCCGTGTTTGACAAATGAATTCTTTTGCATATCCAGCCACTTTGAATGGGCATCCACAATGGCCAAGAACATTCAGCCTATGAAAGGATCTACATAATCGACATGTAACTAAGTCGTGGGTTTACTTGACCATTCCCAAGAAGGTGGGGAAACTGCTAGTGGTAATTTTTGTCCTTGCTGGTACTCTGGGCACTGTCCCACCAACACAGCTATGTCAGCATCCAATCTGAGCCACCTGGCATAGCTTCTTGCCAACATCTTCATTATGGAAACCTCTGAATGACTCTGGTGAGGTTCAGCCTTTGCTCAGGACAATCACTCTTGCTCCCCATAATAATATGTTCGAGGAGAAAGTGAGGACTGCAGATGCTGGAGATCAGAGCTGAAAATGTGTTGCTGGAAAAGCGCAGCAGGTCAGGCAGCATCCAAGGAACAGGAGAATCGACGTTTCGGACATGATTCCTGAAGAAGGGCTTATGCCCGAAACGTCGATTCTCCTGTTCCTTGGATGCTGCCTGACCTGCTGCGCTTTTCCAGCAACACATTTTCACCCCATAATAATCTGCCAACCTCTACTGTGATCTGGTCTCTCCAGACACAAAAAAATTTCAATTCTGGTTGCAATGGTCTTTTGGTTTCTCCCACCACCACTTGTTTCAGTTTTGCCGGGACCAGATCTTTCCGCATCTGGGCTGATATTGTCAGCTGTGACTGGAAGTGTGTCCAGAAACTTTAAAACCATTCCACACTCTTTCAGTGGCAGTACCACCAGTGGTGCATCTGTCAGCGTGAGGCAGCTCAAGCATCTGCATTTGCTACTTGGCCTCCCGGACGATGTTCCAATCTGTAAGTACACTTAGTATTAGAGCCCACCGCTGAATTTGGCCAGAAACAATGGATGGCACTGCCTTTCCTCTTTAAGTAGACCCTGCATGGGTTTGTGGTCTGTTATTATTACAAATTTACATCCATAAAAAGGTGTTGGTAGAACACCCTGACTCCTAATATGCCCACCAACCGCCCTTCTCTATCTGGGCATAGTTATGCTCTGCATTAGCCAAAGTCCTGGATGCAAACGCTGTAGGTGGTTCCTCTGCATTGGGTCACCTATGAACTAAGATTACCCCAAAGAAAAATGGGGAGGGCATCAGATGTGCCAGTGTACCATCACCTTAGAGAGGGATAGCTGTTTCTTCACTTCCCTGAAAGTTATGGCTTGGCTATGCGACCATTTCCAAGGGTGAACCTTATTTTAGGAGTTGATGCAAAGGTGCCAGGATAGAGGCCAGGTTAGGCATGAGCTTGCTCTAATAATTCACCAGCCCAAGGAAAGATCTAAGATCCATTAAGGACATGAGAGCTGAGGCACCTTTGATCACCCTCTCTTCATCTT
The DNA here is from genome assembly GCF_037043375.1 of Chiloscyllium plagiosum. Lineage (NCBI taxonomy): Eukaryota > Metazoa > Chordata > Chondrichthyes > Orectolobiformes > Hemiscylliidae > Chiloscyllium > Chiloscyllium plagiosum. The sequence goes on from NW_028270146.1 coordinate 76,622,452, forward strand.
CCAGACTTAACATGGTCTTGTTAAGTCTGCAACACAAATAGGTCAGTTGGGGTACCTGCAACATATATTTTTACCTTCTTAGGCATACGCCTGCCCAGCAGAATGAGTAAGGACTAAGTTGTCTAAGTGCTTCTTATTACTTTTCCCTGTTATGACCACATCATCCAGATAAATGGCAATCTGGCATACACCCTGTAAAATGCTCCCCATCATCTGCTGAAAAATTGCACAGGCTGAAGGATCCCACATGGCAGTCTCGTATATTGGTAAAAACCTTTATGGGTATTAATTGTCGTATACTTCCAGGAATCTTCATCTAATCACAACTGCAAGTACACATGGCTCATTTCCAGCTTTGTGAAGGACAGGCTTCCTGTCAGCTTTGCTGATGATTCCTCTGTGAGATATTGGGTATTTATCCAACTGCAAGAAGCAGTTTATCTTTTGTTTAAATTCCCCAGAAAGGTGAACTAACCCATCGGGGCTTCACAGTCGGTACAACCAGTGTTGTCCATTTTGCAAATTGGACTGGTTTGATGATTCCTTTGCTTTCCATTTCTGATTTCTGCCTCTACTTTTGCCCGTAAGAGAAATGACACTGGCTGGGTCTTGCAGAATTGTGGAATTGCTTCCTGGTTAACATGCAAAGGTATTCCTGGCTTCTTTGATAGTTCCTAGACCTTCCTGAAAAATTTCTGGGTATTTAATTAGGACTTCTCTCAGGCAGCTATTTTCTCATTGAAAAATGTTGAGCCAATCAAGGTGAATCGTTCTCAATTAATTTTGCCTCAGCAAACTTGGGACCGAGCCTTTTACTACAATCAGTGTAAAGGTTCCCCGGTACAGGCTCTCAGTCTAGCTGAGTTCTTGCACAAACTTAAGGGTTGGAGTCCAGAGTGAATTTTGTTAAAGACTGAAACAGCCACACTAGTATCCATCTCCATTAGAACTGGGTGGCCATTTTCACCAGTTGTTTATTTTGATTGGTTCTGATTTGGATCTTGCTAAACAATTGAACTGTTTCAAACCAGATGTAAATTGGAATTTCCAGGGTGTGCACTCTCCTACATACTGCCCTATGAGTTTTCTTCCTCAATTCAGGCCCAGCAGGACTCCTTTGCTGTCTCAAGTCCATATTCCAGCAGCAACTACAATGGCTTGCTCGCCCAGATCGTGAAGAAAATTATAACCAATTGACCGCGGCTTGGCTTTGTCTTGGCTGACCTAGAGCCCCTCTGTTCAGGATACATCCTACATGAGGCTATGCAAGTTCAGTCAGAAGGGTGAGGGTGTCCATTTCCGTCAGAATACTCTGCAACTCATATTTTCCACTTGCCACCTATAGCCACATGTAGTGCCTTCGCAGCAAGGTTGAAGTCCAGTTGGGTTTTGGCTAGTAGGTGTTTCTGCATGGTTATGTCGTTAATCCCATATATCAAAGGGTCTCTCAGCATCTCATTAAAGGTTAACCCAAAGTCACATTCCTCTGCAAGTCTTCTTAACCTTGTCAAAAGTCCCAATATAGATTCCCCTAGCTTTTAAACTGCCAAGTAAAATGAATAGCATCTCAGAATTAGAGAAAGCTTGGGGTGATAATACTCCTTAACTAAACCCTCAACTCTTGAAAGGTTTTAGTATCTGGTGCATGAGGGAAAGTTAAGCCCCTAGTAACTGAAAAACTTGCAGGTCCATAAGCTGTCAGGAGGATTACTCATTGCTTTTCACCTGCCCCAATGTCATTTGCCCAGAAAAAAAACAAACATTCTTTCCCAGACTAGGCCCAGACTTTGATGGCGGGATCCAGCAAGTCAAACTTCCCAAATAACGATATGATGCCAGAAATACTTACGCCAGCTCAAAGATGACTGCTTTGAGTGAAGTTTTTCAGGACCCCATTTTTCTCTCATAGCCAATGAAATAACTCCCAGAGGCTGGTACCCTGTCATCACGTCACCCTTTATTTATGCACGGAAGCTCCTTGACACTGATCCAACTTTCTCAGAGCAAGCTCTCAGAGTAAACAGAATCTCTGATACCTCTGTTTTTAACTGTCAGTAAGAATTGGAGTTAACAGTTCCAATTAGGGAACTCATATTCTGAGAGGTCCACCTGGCTGACCTTGTTACAATCACTACAATGCTGTCTACACATCCTTCTCATTCTTGCACTGGTAGCATGGTTCATACTCAAACAATATCAGAATGTATTAATATTCCAAAAATGTCTTCTGGCTTTCTGCTTTTTCTCACAATGGCTATTAGGACTGTAGTCTTGTTTCTGAATTTATCTCCTCGTGTCATCAGCATTGTTCAGCACCTGCTTCCATGATTATTTTTCAAGAAACTAATTGTCTCCCTATTTTAGCATTCAACCTTCACTTTTTGGCAACTAACAGCTGCTACCATGTTCTATTTTAGAAAGGCAATTGGTGGAGGATAGCAGTGGAGTCAATCCTTACTCGGTCTTACATTTACTAACAGAGTAGGACATTAATCCAAACCCCACTGTTTAAATAAGTCCCTCTTTATAGCCTTTTAAATAAACAATCACCTTGAACCAAATTAAAGAGAAACAGGCCCTTAAAAGGTGCATAATCCTCATAACAGTGTTTTGAATAACTCATAATATTAGATCAAACAAACAAATCAACTGATTAAAGCTCCTTAAAATACTACACTAACACAAATCTAAACTTCAATGCAAACTAAATCAAACCACTGTTTTGGAAATGATACACTCAAGCCCTGTGATTCACGGTGTCACAGTTTTACATGAACATTTTCAAGACAGCTGCAGGTCTCCCCTTAAATAAGGACAGTGATGCCAGAAGGTATAAGACCATCCGCATGAAACCTTGGAAATTATCTGGCTTTACAGTCACATGGTCACAATATTTTCAATCAATCCATTCCCATGTACTGTGACAAGTGAATTCAAGTATTTTGTGACCCAAAGAATTAAAGACTCATAATTTTTAGTGATACTTCACTTACTCATCTTCCTCGTGCAGATTCGAGTGCAGCTTGGTAAACTAAGAAAATAAATAAAAGGGTTTTAAATGTATTTCAATCTGCTCAAACACTGCTTCTTGTGAAAGAATTCTATTTGTCAAACATTTTAATATTTTAATCAACCAGTTCTGATGTGTGTTGTGACATTTTTGGGGAAGGTGAAACTTAGAACCTAGACTTTCTAGCTCAGAGGTAGAGATACTACCACTGTCCCAATAGAGCCCAAAGTGCATATGCTCAAGTGAACACTCAGTTAATATCCCCTAACTGCAAGTAGTAACAGTGGCACCTTCTACCAGACTGAGGTAGGTGATATCAGAAATATTTCTCAGTTTGCAGTTCATTGATGTATCAGGGAGGCCATTGCCCAGGAAAAATCAGTAAAACTAGCAAATGAGACATGCTGACCTAACACCCGTTATCCTTCAAAATATGGACCAGTACGTCATTTCAAAATTTTACAGAAATTTTACTGTTTGTTTCCTCTGAGCGAGGCTCTCTATATCAGGAGGAATACTGACGCCTTCGCATAGATGGATGGAGGTTTCAGGGAAGATGGTATCCCATAATTCCAAAGTATCATAAATAACATTAACACTGCTTTGCCTGTTTGTCGTCATCAAGCTGTCTGTTGAATGCTCCATAACTTTATTATCATGAGGGGATCCAACCCTACCACCACCTGAAAAGCTACAAATACAGCAGGAAAAGCAGCATGAACAGGAGGGAGAGCAGGAGTAACATTGACCATTGGTGCCCCTAGCTACCAGAGTTTCCAGAAAGCAACTCAACCAAGAATGCTTCACGTGACCCTTTTTTTGCCATTCTCAATGCACCAACACCCCTATCACCTTCCAGTCAATGTCTATTTGCTTCCCTTCATATCAGCCTTAAGGATCTTGCTTTCACAGTTTTAATCATCAAAACCACAAAAAATTTTGATTTTCAAAAGACTCCAATCCTGATATTTAATAGTTAATAAAAATAATTCTGAACTGCCTTCGTACAAGCTTTTATTAATGTTAGCCTTTGGTAATTATTTACCCATCTCACTGCTCCCGTGGTGAATATCCCAGTGTCTGCAGCTGATGAGGTATAAGACTGTTACGTCTCTAAAGCAGACATACTGAATGGTTATAGTGGACAACTTCAAGCAACTGTGCTGCTGAGATGACAGCACCTTGACAGACCAGGTCAATCTGGTCCAACTGACTGGAACAAGGGCAGCGGTGGAATCGGTGGTAAGCTACGTTTCGACACTTCTTACATGGTACATTTGTTGAGTATCAGTGAACATACTATATTTAAAACTTGTGGCTGTTTGTTGGTTTAATATTTCTATTACAGCTGTTGAGCTTTCAAAGTTTGGCCAGTCAATGATATAACGGGGTGCTCCAAATGCTAAAAAACAGGAAACCATCCAACGGTGCCCTCTAGTGGAAATAACACAAACGGCTACCATTGAGTAGAAACAGTCAAAACCTACATGTCATCTTTCAGGCTATGTCACACATTCTGCCTAAACTGCCTCCAATTTTAATGATGTCTTTCCAGGTGACATGCAGTTTCTGCTTTGAGTTCTTAAGTATCTGAGAGAATCACCTCTGCATACCTGAAAGTAATTACAAGTGAAAAAAATAATACCCGACTAATATGTAAAACACTGCTGCAACAGTTAAACCAAATTTAATAATAAAATTGTGGGTTCAAAGAAAAATGTGCTATTAAAGTAAATACAAATGTTTAATCGTAACAGGGTTTAAACACTATGCAACAAGTAAGCGCTTGCATCTAGGGGACAAAAAAAAATAACTGTCTCATGCATACAATATAATTAAAATACTTCATAATTGCAAATTAAACAATCAGAAAATTTTATACAGTTTAATGTTGATTGCTAGTCATAGAGATGTACAGCATGGGAACAGACCCTTAGGTCCAACCCGTCCATGCCGACCAGATATCTCAACCCAATCTAGTCCCACCTGTCAGTACCCGGCCCATATCCCTCCAAACCCTTCCTATTCATATACTCATCCAAATGCCTCTTAAATGTTGCAATTGTACCAGCCTCCACCACATCTTCTGGCAGCTCATTCCATACACATACCACCCTCTGCGTGAAAAAGTTGCCCCTTAGGTCTCTTTTATATCTTTCCCCTCTCACCCTAAACCTATGTCCTCTAGTTCTGGACTCCCCAACCCCAGGGAAAAGACTTTGCCTATTTACCCTATCCATGCCCCTCATGATTTTGTAAACCTCTATAAAAGGTCACCCCTCAGCCTCCGATGCCCCAGAGAAAACAGCCCCAGCCTATTCAGCCTCTCCCTATAGCTCAAATCCTTCAATTGTGGCAACATCCTTGTAAATCTTTTCTGAACCCTTTCAAATTTCACAACATCTTTCCAATAGGAAGGAGACCAGAATTGCACGCAATATTCTAACAGTGGCCTAACCAATGTCCTGTACACCCGCAACATGGTATAAGCAATTAAAAAAAAGGTCAATGATTTGGATCCATGACAGAACTTGGAGATGTTTAAAGGAAGCTTGATGTTCATGAATCTGATGTATATTTGACAGGTGGGTTAACCTGACTATTTAAGATCTGAAAAGGATTGGACAAATTCAGAATTAATTGGAAAGATATTCTACTATGTTATGATACCATTTTGCTTTCAGGTCATTAAAATTATGGAAGTAATACACACCTGAATATTTAAAGAACTAAAATCAGTTTTAATGGTTCTTATTCTAACCAGTTTCAGCCAACACTGCTCAAATATATATGTAAAATGTGAAGATTTAAATAAGAAACAAATATTGCTTGAGGTAAGCCACAAATTATTGTAAATTTGACAAAGGTGTGTGAATGCATTAATTTCTTATCTGCAATATTCATAAATTTAACTTAATATCCCACACTGGATTATGGTTCTAATTTAGTTTCTTTTTCTCGATAAAGTCACTCTGTTGAGAAGGAACTGTTGTCAACACATCTATTGACCCTCTATTGCCCCTCTATTTCTGTTCTGTTATTCAAGTGATGGTTTTGGGTGTTAGTTTAAACATGACCTTTTAAAAATATGGCTAAGCCAAGAAGTTAGCAAAACGCAAAAGTTGGAAAATGAAACACTCTTCCATATGAGTTTTGTGCTACATTTCATTTGCATTTTCTTAGTAGAGTGCTCTTGCTTGCACTTTATTGCAGAGGGAAGGTTATTCCCTTCACACAGTCCACCAAGGTATGAGCATTAGAGCAGAAAATGGATCCTCCCAGTAAAACCTTGTCATACACAAAGTGGAGTTTAGAAAGATGAAGCATTTTGACAAGCCTTTTAACGAGTGAGTTCAGACTCTAGAATATGCAATTTTTCTTTTCTGTCTTTCTCTGACAAATTGAGATTGGAACTGAATTGAAATTATGCCTATATAACAGCATACAAAAAGTGAGAAAGAAAACATCAAAGTTAGACGTGATGATTGGACACTGTACATGCTGACAACGTTACTTGTTACAGATCTTTGCTTAGGATATTGAAATAGGGCTTGGGGCAGAACTGTAGCCAACCTGGAGATGTCAAAAGAGGAAATATTATGATGAGTTGACCCTCAAGAGGAAGCTTTCCTCCTTCTCAGCACCTCAGTAAGTTCTGGGCAAGAAGGACAATGGGTGACCTTCTCAACCAATTACCAATTCAGGCCCTTGAGTGTTCAATGAAGAGCCACTTAAGGCCCCAACTCACCACATTCCCCAGTCACTTGCCTTCCTGAGAAAAGCAAGGGAGAAAGGTGGCAATTAGAGGCATGAATACAAATAGGTGGGTTCTCATACCCACACCCGACACCCCCTCTCCTTGCAACACTTATCCTGAGGGAAGAGTTAAAAACAGCCTTACTTTCCTCATGCTGGATCCCGTGAGGAGGTTTGTCCATGAGCAGACTTTAGGACCCAGATGCTTTTGGCCTTTGTTTGACTGGCAGTGTCTGACAACTCAGGGTGTCAAAGTGGAGGCCTGTGATTCACTGAGAAACTCCCTACCACTGTTTCTAAGCCAGTTAATGAGCGGATTGACTGAGAAACAGTGAGTTTTCTCAGCAGTGGGGGCAGTGTAGTAGTTGCTACCTAACATGCATGTCCCCATGCTTAAAAAAAAATGGAAAAATAGATGACATGGCATAAATTATCAGGTTGATCCACCTCTGTGACATTGATCAAATTCCACAACTTGTTAAAATTCTGTAAATGTTGAACTTGTTCAAAAAATTTAAATTGATTTGTGGGGTTCTTCGGTCCATCATTGTAACGTTGCCTAAAACTTTAAAGAAATGACCAATGAGCATTAAGATACTGGGCATGTGACACACCACGTTCTACTCCAAGCAATTCACCATCCAGACTTGGAACTATATACTGGTTCCTTCAGGTCAAAATCCTGGACCTCCCTCCCTAACAGCATTGTGGGTCTACCTACAGCACATGGGCTGCAGTGGTTCAAGAAGCACTGGTTAAAACATCACTTGCAGGGACGAGCAATCGCCCAGCCAGCAGCACCCACATCCCATAAGTGAATTATAAACAAACTTGGTAAAACAGTGAGAGAGGAAGAGAAACCTAATTAATTTTAAAAAAAAAACTTGGATGCATGTTTGTGATGCTGTAACTTACAGAGCAAAGGACAAGAAGTTTAAAAATGCAACAAGATTGGATTTTGTCTGGGATGGGACATGAGAGGCTAAATAACTTCTTTCTGTGCTCTAAATATTTCTATCTTTTGCATATGTCTCTGTTCAACCATTTCATCATTTTTTTCTGGAATGTTCTATTGGTAGATTAGTGAATGCCCATGGAAATTGAACCTGTTGTATAAGTAGTGCCAAAACTGGAACTAAATTAAACTTTTGTTTAGCTCTTTCATGACCCTGTAAACAAGCTAATAGCTATTGGTTAGGCCTTGTGATGTCTATGGTCAGGGTGATTCTGATGTTTTGCAGTCTGAGTCAAGGCAGTACAGTGACCCCACCACAAATGGTACCTCTGTATTTATGGAACATCGTTTTACAGGCAACACAATGTTCTATTGCTGGAAAAAATGAAATCACAAAGATTCATTTGATGAAGTGAAATCATATGTGCATTATGCATAATCATCTGATTTCTTTTCAGCAAAAATACAAAGATAATTGTATGATGTGTTTTGTCCATGATGTATTTAAATCTGTATGTTTCACATTTTTAGAATATCTGCAGAAAGAGGCCATTTGGCCCATCAGGGTCACTGACCCTCTGAGGAGCACCCCAGCCTAGCCCACATTCCCATGGCTAATCCATCTAATCTGCATATCTTTGGAAACCCATGCAGGCACAGATGTTATGTGGCAACAGTGCTAACCACTGAACCACCATGTCATTTGAATGCTTTCATCATTGCAATTTGCTGTAAGTTAACACATTTGTTTGTTCTGTTTCACTATCAAACAAACAATCTCAGCAATCACAGTTTGACACATCTGGATATTGCATTTCCTGGAAGTCTATCAGTGCCAGCTTGAGAAGGATCATTGGAAAAGCTGTTTTCTCATCCTTTCTTCCTTTCCTTCCACTTTCCAGAGGTATTGAATCCTTTACTGGAGTACGTGCTGTTCTAAAAGCTGTGTATCTGACTAGTATTCGAAACCAAATAGGTGAATTGATAACGCAAATAGAAATAAGTAAGTGTATTCTGGTAGCCAGTACAGAGATATGGCTGCAGGATGACATAGATCGGGACATGAATATAGAAAGCTACACGACATTTGGGAAGGATAGAAGCTAAGAAAAACTGTAATGGTTGTTCTGTTAATTCGTGGATGGAATTAGTACAATAGAGATGGATCATCTCAGTCCAGGAGATCAGGATGTATGGCTGACTTTTACTACAAACTAGCTAAGTGTCAATTACAGCAGGTTTCACGGAGGGTTTCTCTTCATGAGGACACAAGTTTTCTTATGTTATTTCCACAACTTACCCGATTACCAATGAGCCAGGTCTCTAAGGCAACCCCTTCATCCCATCTTCCCTCTCATTAAAGGTAGAGCTACTCACCAATTCCATTACCTTCTGTGATTCCCAGAGCTAGTGCCATCTTCAAGATCCAGCCATGCACCTAGTCAAGCTCTGCCAGCCAGGAGTTGCCCTTCACTGTGCACATAGTTGGGGGGGGGGATCCCAAACAGAAACACTTCTCAGGGCACAGAGCTGACATCTCATTACATTACATAATCTGACATCTCATTACATTACATAATCTGACATCTTTTCCCTTTATAATAGGGGATTATTACACACTGGAATGCCTTCAGCCAATTGAAAACATACTTATATTCAGCAAGAACAAAAGCAAAGAAAACCCTGTGGTCTCATTGGCTTCTGAGAACAAACTGTGATGCTTGCCTTTTCAGCAGCAACAAATTTATAGCCAATAAGTCTTCATTGCACTCAGCTCACAAAGAAATATTGTAAAAACATAGTAAAATAAGAACAGAAATAGGCCATTTGGTTCATTAAGCATGCTCTGCTATTCAACATGATCATAGCCGATCATTTATCTTCAGACAATACTCCCACTCTTCCCCCACCCTCCGACCACACCCACCCCCCCCCCAATAATGGCCATTGATACCTTTAGAATGTAGAACATGGAACATTACAGTGCAGTACAGCCCCTTTGGCCCTCAATGTTGTGCCGACCTGTGAAACCAATCTGAAGCCCATCTAACCTACTCTATTCCATTTTCATCCACATACGGTCATAGAATTATAGAGATGTTCAGCATGGAAACAAACCCTTCGGTCCAACCCGTCCATGACAACCAGATATCCCAACCCAATCTAGTCCCACCTGCCAGCATCCAGCCCATATCTCTCCAAATCCTGCATATTCATATACCCATCCAAATGCCTTTTAAATGTTGCAATTATACGAGCCTCCACCACCCCTAAACCTATGCTCTCTACTTCTGGACTCCCCCACTCCAGGGAAAAGACTTTGTCTATTTACCTATCCATGCCCCTCATGATTTTATAAACCTCCATAAGGTCACCCCTCAGCCTCCGACGTTCCAGGGAAAACAGCCCTAGCGTATTCAACCTCTCCCTATAGCTCAAATCCTCCAACTCTGGCAACATCCTTGTAAGTCTTTTCTGAACCCTTTCAAGTTTCACAACATCCTTCCGATAGGAAGGAGACCAGAATTGCATGCAATATTCCAACAGTGGCCTAACCAATGTCCTGTATAGCCGCAACATGATCTCGCAATTCCATTTAAATGCCCTTAAAGCTGGTGAGTCTACTACTGTTGCAGGCAATAGCTTTGAGAAATTTATTTCTTTTAATACATTAAGTAATTTCACTTCCGCTGCCTTTGATAGCAGAGAATTCCATAGGTTCACCACCCTCTGAATGAAGGTATTTCTCCTCATCTCAGTTCAAAAACGGCCTGCTATGAACCCTGACACTGTAATCCCTTGTGCTGACCTCCTGACCAAGGGGAACATCATCACTGCATCCAGTCTGTCCAGCCCTGACACCCCTTTTATACATTTCAGTCAGGTTCCCTCTCATTTCTCTAAATTCCAGTGAATGCAGGCCCTCTGATTCTCTGCAAAACCTGCTGCCCAAGGAATCAGTCTGATGAACCTTTGTTGCACTGTACCTGGCAAGTGCATCTTTTCTTAGGCAAGGAGCCCAAAACTGCACTCAATACTCCAGGCATGGTCTCACCAAGGCTCTGTATAGCTACCACAGGATTTCCTTGATCGTGTACTCAAACCCTATTGCTTTGAAACATAACATTTGCCTGTTTGTTGTACCTACATGCTTGTTTTCAATAGCCAGTCTACAAGGACTCATAAATCCATTTGTATATCTATCTTTACTAGTCTATTTCCATTTAAATAATCCTCTGCCACTCTGTTTTACTTGCCAAAGAGAAACTTCACATTTATCCACATCATATTGCATTTGCCTGGTCAAAACGTGTGGTGCTGGAAAAGAGATGCTGTTTCAAGCATAAACCCTTCATCAGGAATGAGAAAGGCTTATGCCCGAAACATCAATTTTCCTGCTCCTTGGATGCTACCTGACCTGCTGTGCTTTTCCAGCGCCACAGTTTTTGGCTCAGACTCTCCAGCATCTGCAGTCCTCACTTTCTCCTGCATCTGGCTTGTATTTTTCTAACCACTTGATTTGGTGAAATCAGTAGAAGTCTCTTTACATCCTCTTCACCAATCCCATCTAGTTTTATGTTCTATTGGAACAGGGTATCAATCAAGTCTCATCTGGCTTGCTACATGCAGAAAGTAATGTTCCTTCTGCTCAATTTCCTCATCTCCCTCCTTGGAAGATTGTTGCTTCTCTGCCAATTCTTCAGAGTTCATCACATCCCCTCTTTGCGTGCTCCAGTTGTGTCAATACACAATACAGCACAGTATGCTAGGACGATGCAGCACAAACTGTCTAAACTGTACTGCAAGGCCACTTTAGACAAATCCAAGTATCAAAACCTTATATTCAGTAAGCCTATCATCTGCCCCACATTGGCCTTGATGGAAGGATATACTTCATTGTATCACTCGGCTTTAGTCAATGAAAGCTTAATATAGTCATCAGCCATGATTGTAGAGACTCCTAGTAACTATCTTTGTAAGATATCTGCCACTTGATGGTTCATCTCACTCCTCCATACAGTGGGACATGGAAAACAATAACAGAGGACAATGGAATGCCTCCACATGGACCTTGCAGCTCAAGCCATATCATACAAACACAGTAGTCACACATCTCTTACTAATACTACCCCTTAATCATGACACCCAGACAATCAACTGACCATGCCCAAGCCCTGGATTGACATCAGATGCTGTCCTTGACTTACTGAGCCAGGACCCCCTGACTGCAGACTACCTCCCTGAGCCTGACTGAGATCTGCTCCCTTAGAATTTGAAAGACGGCCAATGGTTGAAGTATATGTAGTGTGATTGTCACATGCACCGCTGGTATGCAGCAGGTGCAAGATTGACAGAGCACACTTGCGTATAGCAACATATCACCCTGCCGACTGTTCACTGCCAAAAATCACGACAAGCTTGAGTCTGCACTAAACAGCAAGGCAAGACAGAAGTACTGGGAATCTTTTAAGATTAGGCTGAGGAGGCTAAGCATTAAAAAAGCACTGTAAGGCAGGGATACTGTTAGTATCCAAGTAGGCCCAAAATAAGTAAGCAGTAAGAGAAAGTAATCAACCCCGAGATCCATGAGTTGGGTGCTCACACCTGTGTATATTGAAAGGTGCCTGTGAACTTCAAAGCGCAGTATTGAAATCCAGAACTGTATTAACTGGGTCAAAGACAGGCCATGAGGATCCAAGCTAAAATATGTCTGATATCAAGATCTGTGCATAGGGGAGAGATTTAAATAGACCTCCTGGCCACTCACTAGCTAGATTCCTGTCTCACAGATGAAAACTTGATTGCCTGTAATGATGCAGACTTGATTAGTAAGCTTAAGGTGGAAGAACCCCTAGGGGGCAGCAGCCATAATATGATAGAATTCACCCTTCAGGTTGAAAAGGGAGAAGCTGAAATCAGATGTCACAGTCTTACAATTGAGTAACTACAAAGTCTGAGTTAGAAGCTGGTCAGAGTTGATTGGAAGAGGAGCCGAGCAGAAAAGATGGTGGAGCAGCAATGGCAGAACTGTCGTGGGGTAATTCAGAAGACACAGGAGAAATTCATCCCAAGAACAAATACACTAATGGGAGAACAATGTAATCATGGCTCACAAGGGAAGTCAGAGACATCATAAAAGCAGAAGAAAAAACATCCAATGTCGTGAAGATTAGTGAGAAGGGGTGTGGAGGAAATGAAATTTGAGGGTAAGCTAGCTAGTAATATCAAAGAAGACTGCAAGAGTTTTTTTTAAGATATGTAAAAATGAGGAAAGACTGGACATTGAACCACATTGAGTGGAGAAGTAGTAATGGGGACAAGAAATGGTGTAGGGACTGAATAAGTACTTTGCATGTTTCACACTGGAAGGTGTCAACAGCACACCAGAACTTCAATAGAGTCAGAGAGCAGAGGTGAGTGTAGTGGCCATCACTAAGGAGAAGGTGCTGGGGAAGCAGAAATGTCTGAAGGTGGATAAATTACCTGGACCAGATATACTACACCATGGAGTTCTGAAGGAGACAGCAACGGAGAGTGTAGAGGCATTGGTGGTGATCTTTCAGGAATTACATGAGTCAGGAATGGTGCCAGATGATTCGAAAATGGCTAATGTAATGTTCCTGTTTAAGAAAGGAGGGAGGCAGTAAACAGGAAGTTATAAGCTGGTCAGCCTGACCTCAGTCATTGGTATGATTTTACAGCCTATTATCAAGGATAAGATTGCATAGTGCTTGGAAGTGCATGGTAAAATAGGATTGAGTCAGCATGGCTTCATCGAGAGAGGTCATGCCTAACCAATCTGTTATAATTCCTTGAGGATTTAATGAGAAAGTGAAGTAAAGAAGAGCCAGTGGATATGATCTATTTGGATTTCCAGAAGGCCTCAGACAAGATGTCACACAGGAGGCTGTTAAATAACAGCCCAATATATTACAGACAAGGTACTGGCATGATAGAGGAATGGCTGACTGGCAGAAGGCAAAGATTCGGGATAAAGGAGTCTTTTTCAGACTGGCATCCAGTGATGACTAGTGGAGTTCCACAGGGATTCATGTTGGGACCATAACTATTCACCTTACACGGTAACGATCTGGACGAAGGAAGTAAGGGCTTTGCAGATGACAAGATGATTAGTGGAGAGACAGGCAGGGTTGAGGTAGCAGGGAGGCTGCAGAAGGACTTATACAGGCTAGGAAAGTGGACAAAGAAGTGGCAGATGAAATATAATGTGGCAAACTGTGACGTTGTGCACTTTGGTAGGAGGAATAGAGACATAAACTATTTTCTAAATAGAGAAAGGCTTTAAAAAGCTGAAGCTAAATGGACCACATTTGGAATAGTATGAGCAGCATTGGGCCCTGTTTCTAAGGAAGGATGTGCTGGCATTGGATGGGGTCCAGAGGAGGTGTGCAAGAATAATCCCAGAATTGAAGGGCACCTTGTATGAGGAGCGGTTGAGGTCTCTGGGTCTGTACTCGATGGAGGGAGGAAGGCTGGTGGGTTCTCATTTGCTCAGTGTAAATCATCCAGTAACTTCAGCAAGGAACCATTACTCATAGTGAGGATGATTCTCATCTCACTGTTGCCTATTTAAATTCAAAATTTGACAGTTACACAGTGGAAATCAAATGGACAAGACAGTTTAGATTAGATAAGATTCGTTCCAGTGCGGAAACAGGCCCTTTGGCCCAACAAGTCCACACCGACCCTCCAAAGAGTATCTCGCCCAGACCACTCCCCTACTAATGCACCTATCACTATGGGCAATTTAGCACGGCCAATTCACCTGACCTGCACATCTTTGAACTGTAGGAGGAAACCAGAGCACCCGGAGGAAACCCACGCAGACACAGGGAGAATGTGCAAACTCCACACAGACAGTCGCCCGAGGCTGGAATCGAACCCGGGTCCCTGGCACTGCAAGGCAGCAGTGCTAACCACTGAGCCACCGTGCCACCCCTATTAATTTGTCACAGTTAGCCACTTCAATTTAGGTAGCTGTGCTTCCTGTAGAAAGAGGTTAGAGTATGTACAACTCAAAACCAAATGAGATTACTAAGGTGCTTGATTCCAATTTGGTTTCTGTCTGCATTACTGCTACCAGTTCCTCACTCTGCCCAGGATGTGTTCTGCAAGGGCTTCAGGACAATGATGTCATGGAAAAATACATTACAAAACACAACACTCTATCCATGTAGTGCTATTTGATGTGACACATGGGGCAGCACAGTGGCTCAATCGTTAGCACGGCTGCCGCACATCACCGGGAACATGAGTTCCATTCCAGCCTTGGGTGACTGTCTGTGTGGATGTGCATGTTCTCTGCGTGGGTTTCCTCTGGATGATCTGGCTTCCTCCCACAGTTCAAAGATGTGCACCTTAGGTGGATTAGCCAAGGGAAAATACAGGGTTACAGGCATAGGGTAGGAGGGTGGGTCTGGACGGGATGCTCTTCGGACAGTCAGTGTGGACTCGATGGGCCTGCTTTCACACTGTAGGGATTCTATGATTACAGACACTACAAACACTACCATATCAAATTATACCAGACTAGAACTTAAGAAAATCTTTACAGCATATGGACATGAACACATGAAAAGGATGGTTTAGTCATTATTCAATGTAATGAGATCAGAATCTGAAATATCTGTGATTACCACCTAATGTAGTAGTTAGTACTGATGTGTAATTAATCATGTTATATTGATGTCTAAGCCTGAAGACAGTACTTCAGTTTGCCTTCTCTTCAACCAGACTGTCTTGAGCCTAAACTCAGTATGGCATCAAGTCGTATGATAAGAAGACTAACCAAATCACGACATGGACATATTCCATTGCAGTTAAAGGGAATTTCTCTGTACTCAGTTAAAAGTGGATCCAATTGAATGGATCTCTGAGATAATTTGCTGGAACTGCATCATTAGGTCATTCCAAATTATCCACTGCTTTTGCAAAAAATTCCAAATCTTAAAGGATTTATTCATCTGACCCTTGCTGGTAACACAATTTTGTCAAAAGAACAGAGTTGGATAGATGAAGCAGCAAACGAAAGCAGACACCAAGAGAGCTGCAACTGCAGATGAGCCAAGAACATCAATTTTTTTTTATATTGTGCTCTGAACAGCAGCCTAAACCTGGCTTGTGCAACTTAAATCACGCAAAGATACTGCACAGTCCATTGTAGCAGTGTTTCAGAGATTCATTCAATTATTCCAACTCCTTTGCTCTTTCACATAAACATTCACTCCCTTCACCACTGATGCTCAGTAGCAGCAGTATGTATCATCTACAAGCACTGCAGAAATATTTGGACAATACCTTCCAACCCCACAACGCTTCCATCTGGAAGGACAAGGATAGTAGATACACAGGAACACCAACACCAAAACATTCTCCTCTAAGCCACTCTCCATCTTGACTGGGAAAAATATGATTCTTTCGTTGTCACTGCGTCAAAATACTTGAATTCCCTCCCTAATGGTCAATTTACAGACATAGCCTGCAGAGGCTTACCATCAGCCCCTGAAGAGCAATAGGGATGGGCAATAAATATTGAGCCAGCCCCACATCTCATGACTGAATTTTAAAAACCTGAAATATTTTCAATTTCAAGTATTTATTCTGTTCTCAATTAATATAATGAATAAATCCACTTACCCCATCCCTTCAAGCAAGATATTTTAGATCATAGCAATAAACAACCATATTTGCTTTCTCTTATTTTGCCAACTACCTTAAATCGGTGTCCTCTGATTAATATTTCTCCTGGTTTAGTCTATGAAAACCTTTATGATTTTGAACGCTGCCCAAACTTTCTCAACTGTAAAGAGAAAAAAAAACCCAGTTCCTCGAGCTCCTTGCTGTTTACTCCAGCTCTGAGTTTTGCATCGTGCACCAACTTTGAAATGATGGTCTGTACACCCAGGTCCAAGTCAGTACTTTGGGCAGAGGGAGTGGGCAACCTTACTGTATCGTTCCTTCCAGTCTGCAAGGGAACAATTCATGATTGCACTGTGCAGCTGAGAAACCACTGCCCCCATTTAAGTTGTGTCACCCCCTGCAACCAGCTGCCATAGCGATGACTGTTGCAGTCATGATTAATGCAAGTCTCAACTCTTTTCTTTGCTTCTTTTTGAGTCTGCAGAGAGAATGTTGCTCAAATCAGGCAGTTAATTCCTGATGTTGTGAAACTTGAAAGGGTTCAGAAAAGATTAACAAGGATGTTGCCAAGGTTGGAGGATTTGAGCTATTGGAAGAGGCAAAACAAGCTGGGGCTGTATTCCCTGGAGTGTCAGAGGCTGAGGGGTGACCTTATAGAGGTTTACAAAATTATGAGGGGCATAGATAGGGTAAACAGGCAAAGTTTTTTTCCCTGGGGTCAAGGAGTCCAGAACTAGAGGGCAAAGGTTTAGGGTGAGATGGGAAAGATATAAAAGATATAAAAGAGACCTAAGGGGCAACTTTTTCACACAGAGGGTGGTACATGTTTGGAATGAGCTGCCAGAGGAAGTGGTGGAGGCTGGTACAACTGCAACATTTAAGAAGCATTTGGATGAGTATATGAATAGGAAGGGTTGGCGGAATATGGGCCAGGTGCTGGCAGGTGGGACCAGATTTGCTTGGGATCTCTGGTCAGCATGGACGGGTTGGGCCGAAGGGTCTGTTTCCATGCTGTACATCTCTATGAGTCTATGACTCTAAATGAGTGGCTAATAGCATGTTTTCCACTGCAAACATTTTCATCACTTTCCGCATATAAAATTAGGAAGCAGTAGTTTAGGAGTTGAGGCCTGGATAAATTACAGGCTTTCCAAAGCAATTTTGGAAATCACATCACCCTGTATACCCCATCTGACAATACAAGCTTTCATCAATTGCAAGAATTCCATTGCTCTAATGGTACTTAATGTATGATAGTCAACAGTACACCATGCAATTCTGTGGCTGCTTTCCTGGCAACTGCCTTGATATTTTTATTCTGCAACAATCTATCTGACTGCAAACCAAATAAGACATTGGCTGCTGGTGTTCTTGGGCTATCATCCACATAGCTGTTTCATATCCACAAGATATAGCAACAGAATTAGGCCGTTCGGTCCATCGAGTATGCATCTCTTGATGGAAAAGAGAGGCAAAAACTACTGGACTTCACCTTCAGTGATCCACCCATTTCAAATGGATCTGTTCAAGATAGTATCGGGAGGAGTGACTATCATACAGTTCTTGTGGAAATGAAGTCCTGTCTTCACACTGAGGGCACTGTCCTGTGGCATACACAATGTTAAATGTGATTTTGCACAAGATCTAGCAACTCAGAACTGGGCGTCTATGGGGTGCTGTGGGCCATCAGTGATGGCAGAATTGCACACAATGACAATCTGTAATCTCATGGCCTGGTATGTCTTTACCATGGGGATGTGTTGAGGATACAATAATTTTCCCTTTCCTGGTTGGATTTGTTGTAATCCTGTAAATTAAATTTTCGGCTGGGTAAATCCTCTATGCCAGGAACACTCCAGAAGTCTCTATTTAATTCAGAGTCGGAAATCAGACAGAGTTCCTGTGAAATGAAGTGCTTAACCAGGAAAAAAAAACAGACTGTTAAAATACATAGTAGAACTCCTGAGTGATGAATAAACTGACCCTATACTTAGCTCACACACATGCACAACTGCACTTCTCCCACTCCTCTTATGCCTCCTAGACACAGACCTGACACATCCCATGACCCAACCAGGCTATGCCCACACCAACCCGAGTTGACCTCAGCCTGATTCAATGGGACCTGACCCCAACATGTCCCAAAATCTGCTGCCGGACACACCTCCCAAACACCCTTACACCAACCATGATCTAACGAGGACCACCCCTGCCCCCAGCCAGACTCCACCCAACCCAACAAAACTCCCGTGCCATCAAATCTCCACTCCCTGATCCGGCTGGCTCCACTCCTCCCGCACTTCTGCCAAACCTGACATAATTCCTCCCCATTGCCACTAGAGCAGGCAAAATTCACCCTGCCGGACCCCTACTCATCGGGTGTAATACTCCTGGCACCCTACCACCTCCCTGGCTGATGCTATGCCTAGCTGGCACCTTACCCCTTCATATCCAGCACCCTAACATCATACTTGCCCTACCTACTCCACGGCTGTCAAAGTGGTTCTGTCAGGACCTTTAGCTCTCAGAAGATGAAAGCTGGCTGCTGTGAAAGAGGGCATAGCACACCTTCACTGGCCCTTCTGCACTGGGAAAGATGTGTTGGGATGGAAGTCCAGCTGTGCATTTCTGTAATAAAAAAGGCCAGAGTTGCATGAGATTGCCACTCCCCAGAGGATCTGGCTCAGCATGTTTGAAGAAAGATTCTGCCAGACATACTGAATACTGTCAATGCCACTACTTCACATTCCAACAATTCAGATCAAAACAAGCAATTAGACCCCTGGAGGCCATGAACTCTCCCATCTCACAGCACCCTGAAAACTTTCAAATGTTCCTCAAATAAATCAAAAGCTCACAGACCGAATTCGAAGCAATAAATGCTGCAGACACAGACTAATACAATATTTCCCTGGAACATACAAATGAGGAGACTTCTTCAAGAGCCTGAGCTAAAAAGGAACAATTAAGACAATGCTGTATTGAAGACAACTTGAGGAACTCTCTCTCTATGGAAATTGTATGCCTATCTCTGTAAAAAGAGCGATCAGCCCTGAGAGAAAACTGACCACAAACCAAGATCTTTTATAACATGTAGATCAGTTCCACACAACTACATCCAAGAGAGCAACTGAATGAGACCAATATTGATCTCACTGCATTAAGACCAGTCAAGGAATCACTAAGCATATACTCCTTTGATCTAAATTATATGGGCTGTAAATCCCTTATATGCCTAGCCTCTTACTCTAATAGAGACAAAATAACTGCAGACGCTGGAATCCAAGGTGGACAAGCTGAAGGCTGGAAGAACACAGCCTAATGACACATGGTTAACCCCCCCCCCCCCCATCCCAATTTAAACCCACAACACAAAAGAAAATTTAACCCGTGTGGTAATCTGTGAAAATTTGAGAGGCCAAGAACTATCCCAAAGGTCACTATTTAAAGTAAAAATTAACAATTTCTTTTTTAAAAGTCTAACAGAGAATAATTAACTAACATTACTTACAACTCCTTTCTCTAAATTGTCCTTTAACTTCCCCTCCTACAATACTAGTCCGATAAAACCTCCAATTAAGATTTACCAAAGAATTCAAATTTCAAAACCAGGCAGCTGTTGAATGTTCTTTTTGTATCTTCCTCTGTCTTCTTTTCTTCTTAGGAATTATGTTTCATGTATGATAGATAAAGGTACCTTTAAGAGAACTATTTCTGGGGCAGTCAATACATACTGGTGGCCTGGCAGTTCTCCTCCAACTGTTCAATTTTCCCTGGTCTTATAACTTAAAGCATCTTATCATTTCATTGGTCTTAATACTATCAAAATATCAAATTCAAACTTGATTGGAGGTTGGTATCTTGGGGTATAATTTAAACTGATTGGCCGAATTTGCATTTGTTTTGTCTCATAGCAACCCAGATACTGCTAGCTGCTGGACCAAATGTTACACTGTAAATTTTCCAGTACACTGTGTGCCTCTCCAAGTCCTTGCTTGCTTTCAACTCTCTTAAATGTGCAGTACCATTACACTTTCATCACAGGTATAACCCTTAGGATTGAAGAAGGGTTACACCCGAAACATTGATGAGCCCTGAAAAAGAGTTACACCCAAAACGTTGACTTCTCCACCTCCTGATGCTGCCTGACTTGCTGTGTTCTTCCAGCCTCCTGATTGTCTACCTTAGCCTTTTATCGTAACAATTATGTTTGTGCGTGTGCATGTGTGTGCAAGTGTGTGTGTGCGCGCGCATGTGTGTTTGTATGTGAGCGTGCGTATTTGTGTGTGCGTGCGTGTGCGCATGTGCATGTGCGGGCCTAGATGACTGTGTGTTGACCATACAAATGCTGGTGTGTTACTGAGACTCTCTTAGGTTGGGAAAACTATTTTCAGTAAACCTATTTTGTACATTATTTAATCAAAGTAAACTTGTCTGAGTAAAATCACCTGAAGTCATAAATGGTGAATATATACAGAATTGACAATCACGTAAACTTTAACTTCAAGAGCCATAGTCTGTTGTAGTCAAATTAGAAATGGAAAAATTAGGGGATCAAATTCAACCTCCTCACCTGGTTATAGCATTCCTCACTATTATTATCACAGAATCCCTACAGTGTGGAAACAGGCCCTTCGACCCAAAAAGTCCACACCAACCACTGAAGAGTAACCCATCCAGACCCATTCCCCGAAACTATTACTCTACATTTACCTCTAACTAGTGCATGTAACCTACACATCCCTGAACACTATGGGCAATTTAGCAGGGTCAATTCACCTAACGTGCACATCTTTGGATTGTGAGAGAAAACTGCAGCACCCAGAGGAAACCCACGCAAACACGGGAAGAATGAGCAAACTCCATACAGACAGTCGCCAAGGCTGGAATCAAACCTGAGTCCCTGGCACTGTGAAGCAGCAGTGCTAACCACTGGGCCACCATCTCCTTGTCACAGATGTACCAGCCAAGACAGTTTTGATAAGAGTGAGCACTGCACAAGCGGAGACAAAAGTGTCAATTTCATGTTGAGAATTCTCACCATTGTGATGGGCTGCCACTATCACATTACTATATGGGATAAATTTTGAACAGATCTAGCAACTGAAAACTGGGCATCCATGAGGCAATAAAGGACCATCAGCAGCAGAATCTATTCCAACACAAAACGCAGCCTCATAGTTCAACCAATCCCCCAGTCTACAATTACCATCAAGCTGGGAGATCAATGAAAAGTGTAGGAAGGTGTGCCAGGAACAGCAGCAGGCATACATGAAAATCAGGTAAAAAATGGTGAAGGTACAACACAGGGCTACTTGCATGCCAAACATCATAAACAACATGAGAGAGACAGGACCAACTCATTCCATAACCAGTGGATCAAACCAGGGGAATCATCTGATCTGCATTTACCCTGCCTATCTCTGAGTAGTTTGATCCATTGGTTAATTGATTTATAGGTTTCAATGACATCATCTCTCATGTTTCAAAACGCTAGGTAGTACAGGTCCAGTTTGCCTAATCTCTATTCACAGGAGACCATTATGGGATGAAGTCCAGTGAACCGTCATTGCACTACCGTTGTGGTAATAATATCTTTGCTGAGATAAGGAGACCAAAATTGCACGTGTGATCAAACCAAGTTCCTATACAATTGAAGACAACACTATTCCTATACTCAAATCCTTTTGTAACAAAAACTAACATTCCATTAGCCTGTTGCACCTGCATGTTAGTCTTCAGTGACTTGTTGACAAGGACATACAGGTCCATTGTGATATCTCCAATTTTCAACCTCTCACCATTCAAGAAATATGGGTAACCTCAAATTTTCCACATCATTTCACATCTGCCATGTTCTTACCAATCACTAAGCCTGTCCGAATCCTCTTAAATGTTTTACATCTTCCTCACAGCACACATTACTGCTTAGATTTATATGATCTGCAAATTTTAAAATATTACTTTTATCTATACATCCAAATCATCACATGAATCATGAACAGTTGGAACTAAAGAATCGTTGCAATATCCAACTATTCACAAATGTCCCATTTATTTCTACTGTCTATTTGTTTACTGTGTGTTGGCCAATCCTTAATCCATGCCAATACTTTGCCTCATATATCATGCGCTTTAATTTTACTAACCAACCCCCTGTGGGACACTTTATCAAAAGCCTTCTGAAAATTTAAATATACTATATCTCTCAACTTCACTTCAATTTTGTTAGTAACATCCTTACAAATGCAAACAAGTTTGTCAAACATGACTCTTTATTCAAACATTCATGCTGACTATGCCCAATCAAATCATTTTTATCCAAATGTCCACCTACATCCTTTATGATGGATTTTCCCTACGACTGATGTAAGGCTAACAGCTCTGTAGTACCCGTTTTTCTCTCCTGTTCTTTTCTTAAATGTGGAGTAACAATTGCAAGCTTCAAATCTGTAGGGATTATTCCAAATCTATAGAACTTTGGAATATGATTACTTTTGCATCAATGATCTCTATAAAAACCTCCGACAACACTCTGGGACGTGGATTTTCAGCTCTCCAGGATTTATCTACTTTCTGTCCCATTAATTTCTCCAGCACAATCTTTACTAACATTAACTTCATAAGCTCTTCTTTCTCCTTCACCACTTGGATCTCTAATTCTGGGAGCTGTCTGCATCTTTCTCAGTGTAATCATTTAGCTTCTCTGTTCTCTATAAAATTTTCCTGACTCTGTTTTAAAAGGACGCACGATTGCCTGAGCACAATGTTTCATTTTTGTGTACCAGTAGAAGCTTTTACAGTCCATATTTATTTTCTTTTGCAAAATTCTTCCTTTTCTTAACAGTTTCTCGGTCCTACCTTGTGGTTATCTAAAAACTTCTCAATCCTGAGATTTATTACAATTTCTGGCTACTTTATAAGCTCTTGCTTTTAATGTTGTACAATCCTTAATTTTCTTTCTCAGCCACTTTTCTTTTTCCTGACCTGTAGAGCTTTATGACTATCAGAAAATGGGATTAGAATATGATTAGAAAATGGGATTAGAAAATGGTTGTTTTTGACCAATGCAGACTCAATGAGCTAAAGGGAGTTTTTCTGTGCTCTAGACCACTATAATATTAACCTTTTTTTGAGACTTTTCACCTTGATTAAATGTATTATTGCTGTAATCCATGCAATTGTTATTTAAAAACTGTCATTGCCTATCTACCTATATGGTCAAGTGTTTTAATGCATTTTCTCAATTCAGCTCAGCCAACTGTGCCAATGTTTTCATCATTTCCTGTATTCAAATTTAACACCCTTGCTTCAGACTGAACTCTCACTTTCAACATAATGTAAAATTTTACCATATTATGGTCAGCCATTCCAAAAGTTTCTTTTAGAGTAAGATTATTACATCATACTTTTTAATTACATAATACAAGATCCAAACTAGCATGTCCTCCAGTTGACTCCTCAACATACTGTTGTAGAAAACTATCCCAAAGACATTCCAGAAACTCATTTTCTATTGTTTTGTGCTCATTTGATTTATCCAGTCTACATGCAGATTGAAGTCACCCATGTTTGCTGTGCTGCATGTGCTACATGCGTCTGTTCTGAATTATATGATGTCCAACACAGTTACTGCTATTTGGTAGCCTATAAATAATTCCAACTAACGCTGTTGCTTTTGGCTTCATCTTAGTTCCACTCAAACGGATTCTACACATTGTTCTTCTAACCTGAGATCATCCCTTACTATTGTACTAACACCATCCAGCACAAAGCAGCTTTTGTGACTGACACCCTATCTACTACATTTAAAACACACTCACTTTACCATGGAAACACAGTGGCAGCGGGGCATAACATTTACAAGATGCAGTATAGTAATTCATCAAGGTTCTTTCGACAGCACATTCCAAACTCATGACCTTTAACACCTAAAGTGAAGAGGAAAACAGATGCATGGGAACACTACTACCTGCAATTTCCCCTCCAAATCACATACTGCCCTGACTCGGAATCATATCATTATACCTTAACTGTTGCTGGTCAAAATCATGGAATTCCCTTCTTACAGCTTTGTGGATTTAACCATAAGCCAAAACTTGCAGTGGTTCAAAAAAGCAGCTCATCGCCAACAAGGGGCCTTTCCTGAGGTCCCCCACATCGCAGACTTCAGTCTTCAGCCAATTTGGCTTAGTCTATGTAACATCAAGAAGGAGAGGCTCCTCTCAGTCATCGGCAAGTTAATGGAAGGGATTGTCATACAAGTTATCAAGCAACACTTGACTATGAATAGCCTGGTCACTGACACTCAGTTTGAATTTCACCAGGACCATTGAACTCATGACTTCATTAAACCCTGATCTAAACAAATCTGAATTCCAAAGATGATGTGAGAATGATGCCCTTAATATCAATACAATATTTGACTAAGTATGGCATTTAGAAACCATAGCAAAACTGGAGTCAACAGGAATCAGGTGGAAAACTGTCCACTGACTGACCTCTTACCTAGCACATAAGAAGATGGTTAAGATTATTGCAGGTCAATCATCTCAGCTCCAGGACATCTCTACAAGAGTTCCTCAGAGCAAGTGTCCTTGGCCCAACCATCTTCAGTTGCTTTAACTATGACCTTCCTGCTATCATAATGGGAGCAATGGGAACATTGGCTGATGATTGCACAATTTTCAGCACCATTAACGATTCCTCAGATACTGAAGTATTTTGTTCCACATGCAGTAAAACCTGGACAACACCTGGGCTCAGGCTGATAGAAGGCAAGTTAACATGTGCACCACATAACGTCAGACAGTGACTAACCCAAACAAGAGGGAATTTAACCTTTGTTCCTTAACATTCAACAGCATTATGATTAAATGCCCACTTTCAACATCTTGGAAATTAGTACTGATCAGCAACTGTGTTAATCAGCACAGAAATACAATGGTTATAAGGAGGTGGTCAGGGACTAGAAAATGTATGAAAAGTACATACCAGGGCGTGGTACCAGGGGACTGGAGAGTGGCGAATGTTGTGCCCTGTTCAAAAAAGGGAATAGGGATAACCCCGGGAATTACAGGCCAGTTAGTCTTACTTCGGTGGTAGGCAAAGTAATGGAAAGGGTACTGAGGGATAGGATTTATGAGTATCTGGAAAGACACTGCTTGATTAGGGACAGCCAGCATGGATTTGTGAAGGGTAGGTCTTGCCTTACAAGTCTTATTGAATTCTTTGAGGAGGTGACCAAGCATGTGGATGAGGGTAGAGCAGTGGATGTAGTATACATGGATTTTAGTAAGGCATTTGATAAGGTTCCCCATGGTAGGCTTATGCGGAAAGTCAGGAGGCATGGGATAGAGGGAAATTTGGCCAGTTGGATAGAAAACTGGCTAACCGGTTGAAGTCAGAGAGTGGTGGTAGATGGTAAATATTCAGCCTGGAGCCCAGTTACAAGTGGAGTTCCGCAGGGATTAGTTCTGGGTCCTCTGCTATTTGTAATTTTTATTAATGACTTGGAAGAGGGAGTCGAAGGGTGGGTCAGTAAATTTGCAGATGATACGAAGATTGGTGGAGTTGTGGATAGTGAGGAGGGCTGTTGTCGGCTGCAAAGGGACTTAGATATGATGCAGAGCTGGGCTGAAGAGTGGCAGATGGAGTTCAACCCTGTCAAGTGTGAGGTTGTCCATTTTGGAAGGACAAATAAGAATGCAGAATACAGGGTTAACGGTAGGGTTCTTAGTAAGGTGGAGGAGCAGAGAGATCTTAGGGTCTATGTTCATAGATCTTTGAAAATTGCCACTCAGGTGGATAGAGCTTGTAAGAAGGCCTATGGTGTATTAGCATTCATTAGCAGAGGGATTGAATTCAAGAGTCGTGAAGTGATGTTGCAGCTGTACAGGACTTTGGTTAGGCCACATTTGGAGTACTGTGTGCAGTTCTGGTCGCCTCACTTTAGGAAAGATGTGGAAGCTTTGGAGAGGGTGCAGAGAAGATTTACCAGGATGTTGCCTGGAATGGAGAATAGGTCGTACGAGGATAGGTTGAGAGTGCTAGGCCTTTTCTCATTGGAACGGCGAAGGATGAGGGGTGACTTGATAGAGGTTTATAAGATGATCAGAGGAATCGATAGAGTAGACAGTCAGAAACTTTTTCCCCGGGTACAACAGAGTGTTACAAGGGGACATAAATTTAAGGTGAAGGGTGGAAGGTATAGGGGAGATGTCAGGGATAGGTTCTTTACCCAGAGAGTGGTGGGGGCATGGAATGCACTGCCTGTGGGAGTGGCAGAGTCAGAATCATTGGCGACCTTTAAGCGGCAATTGGATAGGTACATGGATGGGTGCTTAAGCTAGGACAAATGTTCGGCACAACATCGTGGGCCGAAGGGCCTGTTCTGTGCTGTATTGTTCTATGTTCTATGTTCTATGTAACTCACTTCCTGCCTCCCAATGTGTGTTCAATATCTATAAGGCAGAGGTCAGGCATTTAATGAAATAGCCTCGACCAAAATAATTCGAGAACTGGACGCCATCCTAGACAAAGCAGCCCACTTGATTAGCACCTCAATTACTAACTTAAACATTCACTTCTTTCAGCACCAATGCACAGTTGCAATGATGTAATCTACTATAAGCAACAAGATCTACTTAAACTTTTGGCAGATTCTTGCAAGCCATTACCTCTACCACTAAGAAGATAAAAGGCAACAGACTCAAGTAACATCACCACCTGCAAATTCCCCTCCAAACCAGACACCAGCCTGACTTGGAACTATTCTTCACTCACTAGGTCACATTCCTGGAACTCTAACAGATACTGGCTACAGCATGGTCATTGAAAGGCAAATTTCAGCAACTCTGTGGTTGGGGGTCACCTGTCATTATCAGATTTCAGGGGTAGCAAGGATCCCAATATTATCTCATCCTGAGAGATGGGGCCTTCCCACTGCAACTACTTCATACTAGGTTGAAATCCACTAAGTTGGATGAAGACAGACTCTAGGAGTGTGATCCAAATGAAATCCTTATCCATTTGCACTTCTAGTCTGTCCCAAGCTGAGGGAATCATTGAGGTCACATGACACAACTGGTGACAGAAGCTACTGCAGATAGACCAAGCTGTACCATTCATTAAGGTGACTAAATAATCCATAGTTGTCTTTAGGGTTTTGATATTGCCTATCAAAACTCTGCAGAATTTGAAGTAGCTTTCTTCCTGCAAATAACATGGTTGTAAGCTCCTCTGCCGATGAATAGACCAATTTTTAATGCACATAAGGCTTTGTCTTTACAAAGATTTCTAAAATCTGTATTTCTATTCTCTTTAGCAAAACTACGCCATTAAGTTGTTCTCCATTGAATTATTTCCATGGTTGGACTTCTTTATCTGCACTTATTCATCTCAGTCAGGGTCAGTGTACCACACAGTGTGACACCATTAGTCACATGCAAACAAATGAACTAGGTCATTCAGCCCCTCAAACCTGCTCTACCATTCAATAAGATCTGATTATGGTCTCAACTGTACTACCATCCCCTCAGTTATCCCTATACTCTTTGACTCCCTTGTCAACCAAGAATCTAAAACATAAGCACAGTAGATCAGCTGATGGAGATATCAAATAAGAACAGAAAGTGCTTCAAAAGCTCTGCAGATTTGGTAATATCCGTGGAGAAAGAATAGAGTTAATGTTTTCAGCCGAATACGATTTCTTCTAACTCAGCCTTTAAAATCAAATGAAGAAATCACCACAAACTGACAGTGTCTACTCTTACGAATTTTAAATTAACAAAAGTGAACAGATGATGATTCTCAAAAAAGTGAGAACAAGTGACAGTGCACTTTCAGGAGCATTCTTCCCTTCAGTCTGTGCTTTTTTCAAGTTCCAAAGTACGTGTCAGATAATGGTAGATATAAGTCAGTTGTAGATGTGAGACAGCGTGATCCACCATGGGGTTTTCATACTAAATATCTGATTGCAAGGAGTCATTAAAAAGAGGAAAGAATGGCACTTGCCTAAAACACATGGTTCCCACCTCCAACATTTAACAATGTGAAAGTAGCAATTTATCCAGAAAATTTGCCCAGTAGGTCAAATAATGATGATACTAAGTGCCTTCATCGTTATATGTGCTTGATCTTTGCAGATATTTTTTAATCAATCTGTTCAGTGATGTTGTGACACACATCTGGAGCTGCTAGGACTTGAACCCAGGTCCTCTGTTTTTGGTTGGCCTAATGGAGATCCTCTAAGCAAATTTTTGCACCAATTATTTAGGAAGTGTTATTCGTATGGACAATGTGTTACTGCAAAGGGCTCCTGAAGACAAGTCAATCACCATATTTCAAAGGCAAAGGGAAAAAATGTGTAAGGGGAAAAAGAGCATTGGAACAAGATCAATTATATCTGGCGTGAAGAGAATGTGATGATGCTGCCCCTTTAACAAGGTTATGTGTCCTTGATTTATTTTTCCTCAAGAGGGGTCCTAAAAGCAGAGGTGCAGATTTGTCTGAAAATGGTTACTACAAGAATCTCAGAGAGTCCCTCTCCCACTGCAACTCCCAGGTCATTTCCTCTGCCTTGAAGCTCTTCAACTCTATGCTACTTTCTCCCCACCCCCACCCTCCTCTCATTTGTCTCTCTACCCTGCAGGCACTCTGCCACTATTCCTGATGAAGGGCTTTTGCCTGAAACGTAGATTTTCCTGCTCCTCGGATGCTGTCTGAACTGCTGTGCTTTTCCAGCACCACGCTAATCTAGAATCTGGTTTCCAGCATTTGCAGTCCTTGTTTTTACCTACTTTGAACAATGGTAGGGGAGTTGCCTGTGCTCCCAGTTCAGGTTTTTTTTCTAGTTTGGTTTGTTTTAGCAAGCAGACAGAAAACTGCTGGAGACCTAGAGATACAGCTCCAGTGAAAAGAGGTCTTGCCTGAACTTTCTCTTTGAAATCTCACCTGCCTGTAAGAATCTGTGTTTGAATTTACTTTTTTCTCAGGGGTGTGTTTATGTGATGTTGCAGGGATTGAAATAGCTTCGTTAAGTTGCGATATCATATCAGTTGGGTTATCAAATACGTTGTTATTCTAAATTCTGTTTTCTTCTGTTTGTGTTTCACCTGTAATAGAGTCATAGAGTCAGAGGTATAAAGCATGGAAACAGACCCTTCAGTCCAACCCGTCCATGCCGACCAGATATCCCAACCCAATCTAGTCCCACCTGCCAGCACCCAGCCCATATCCCTCCAAACCCTTCCTATTCATATACTCATCCAAATGCCTTTTAAATGCTGTAATTGTACCCGCCTCCACCACTTCCTCTGTCAGCTCATTCCATACACGTACCACCCTGTGTGAAAAAGTTGCCCATTAGGTCTCTTTTATATCTTTCCCCTCTCACCCTAAACCTATGCCCGCTAGTTCTGGACTCCCCGACCCCAGGGAAAAAAAGCTTTGCCTGTTTACCCTATCTATGCCCCTCATAATTTTGTAAATCTTTATATGGTCACCCCTCAGCCTCCGACGCTCCAGGGAAAACAGCCCCAGCCTGTTCAGCCTCTCTGCTTAAAGTGGAGTGGTTTGACCAGCTGCATCACTCCTGGAATATTCACTTTACATCTGCCTTTACCATAAAAAAGTTACAATCTGGGCTACCTTCATTTAAATGTTTTGAGGGGCTCTGACCTAGTCCACAACAAGAAATACATTGATACAAATGGCCTCTTTCTGCAAAGTTTCTATCATGTTACTTATCATTGCTATAAACTATAAATTCACTTAATTTCATTCTCTGCTTCTTTTAAAAATAAAAGACTGATGTCCCTATTGTTCAGGAAGGCACAGATGCCTCATTGACGCCACCGTGACTCTCACTTCCAGCCAAATGCGGCGTTAAGAAAATTTGACTTGCATAGTGCGGAAATTAAACCTAAGTCAGCAGCAAAAAAGCAAAAGCAGTAAATTCTGGGTTGATGAAGTGACATGATTTTTGCACTCATTCCAATCTGTTTTCCTGTAGAAATGTAGGGCACATTGACTTGTTTGTCACACACTTCAGTAACAAACTATGCCAGTTCGTATCTGCTCAGCTTTGTCAGTCGCTTAAGACAAATATTTTGATAATTGTTTCCATTTAAAAGATGACAGGGAAGTTTAATTATATAACATAAAACTCATGTGATTCGCAAGTAGGCTTTTGAATGTATGCGGTAGTGTTTTGGAAAAGAAGGCATTGCTATGGGTCCTTGCTCCAATTTGCATTACTGTATTTGCCTAGCTGCATCTAAGTAGTAATATGGAATATACATTATCCTACTGATTATACCTTGGAAGTTACATTACTATTGCCGATTAGTTTTCGAATATTATAATTAGAAATATGACTACATATCCTGCTATAGCTAACCCTCAGCTTCGATCATCGATGTTGATCAATGTAAAAAGCTGCCTGCAGGAGGCATTATATAAAATGAAAAGGGACATTTAGAGGCAAGCACTACACTTACAGAGGTGCAGTGTGATGAGAGAACGAGTCAGCAGAGGTGTGTGTGTTTTTCCCCCTCTCTCATATTGTCGTCGCTTCCCCTCCTCTTTCCTGTTCTATAAATAACCCATAAGATTAACTCACGGCTGCTGAATCCTTTCCAAGGCTCGTCACGCCAAGTTCCAGCCCCCCAATGCCAAGCTGATACGTCGGGCGCTACTGGGAAGGTTGATCTGTTTGGGTGAGTTCGCTGTCACTCTCTCCCTCCTCCCGGTCCAGCTGCTGCCGATGTGAGAAGCGGATTGCTCGGGGAGCTAATGCTGTTGACGAGGTAGCAACATCTCGACCCAGGCAAGTTAAAGCAAACCTCTGCGGTCAATCGCATCTGTCTCATTAGACACCAGGTAAACTGTTTAAAAAGAATAACAATTCTCTTTAAATACACGTTATAAACAGGTGGACTGCGTAACAGAAAAAAAAACTAATTAAATTCATTTTGTTAGAATATTGCCGCAGATAATCTGGGTTAACCCTTTCATGTAATTTGCCCTGCAGTATAAGTTCTATTTTTTTTTGCCAATTTCTTGTTAATAAATAGACTATAGGACCATGATATATTCCGGGAATAAGTATTAGATTTTACCTTGCATCTTCTTTGCTACTGTTGAGAAAGCTTGGCTCTGTTAACACTTTTTTTTTAATAACATTTTTACTTGATTAAAGATGTGGCTGTTCTCTGAAAGTTTTATTCCGGCCATAAATTGAGTTTTGGAAATATAAAAATGTTGTATTACTTGTTTCCCGGGCTGATGCACTTTTTCAATACGTGAAACAAATGTGCCAACAAATATGCCTGTTACCCTAATAGCAAGTCTTAAATAATAGATTATAACCATCAAAGTGCTGTTACTGAATTTGGGTTAGGCATGAAGACAAAAATGTTTGACTCAGATATTTACTGAATATTAACAGGGAACTTGAGACAGTAGATGCTGAAAGAATTCTTGTTGTGAAGTATAGAACAGGGGAACACAATTTAAAAATAAAAGGTCTACCATTCAAGATGAAGATTGGAAGAATTTTTTTCTCATGGGTCTGTGAAACCTCCTTCCCGAGAGAGTAGTGGAGAAAGGGCCTTTTGAATATTTGTAAGGCAGAGATAGAATCTTGATTGCAAGGGGAGTTAAAAAGGCACAGGGGCTAGGCAGAAAGTAGAGCTGAGGCCATAATCAGATCAGCCAGGTCCTTATAAAAACATTGAAAAGACTCAAGGGGTCGAATGGCTTGTTCCTGCTCCTAATTTGTATGCTTAGATGGGCATGCCTTTAATGCATTAACGGTTCCTATATGGACAGAAATTTGCTTGTGAAAGATGAAAAACAAAGTTAATTGGAAATTTTGACTTTGGATATGTATCAGCTGATCACAACTATTTTAGCCAGAAAATATTTTCACTTTACATGTAGTGCAGGTTCATAGTTCCTTGAAAGTACAGTCGCAGGTAAATAGGACAGTGAAGAAGGTTTTTGGTATGCTTACCTTTATCGATCAAAGCATTTAGTATAGGAGCTGGGAGGTCAATGTTGCAGCTGTTTAGGACATTGGTTAGGCCATTTTTTTGGAATACTGCGTGCAATTCTGGTCTCGTTGCTATTGGAAGGATGTTGTGAAACTTGAAAGGGTTCAGAAATAATTTACAAGGATGTTGCCAGGGTTGGAGGGTTTGAGCTATAGGGAGAGGCTGAGAAGGCTGGGGCTATTTTCCCTGGAGCAGAGCTGAGGAGTGACCCTATAGAGGTTTATAAAATCATGAGGGCCACGGGTAAGGTAAATAGACAAGGTCTTTTCTCCCGAGGTGAGGGAGCCCAAAACTAGAGGATAAAGGTTTTAAGGTGAGAGGGGAAAGATTTAAAAGGGAGCTATGGGGCAACTTTTTCATGCAAAGAGTGATGCGTGTGTGGAATGAGCTACCAGAGGAAGTGGTAGAGGCTGGTACAATTACAGCATTTAAAAGGCATCTGGATGGGTATATGAATAAGGAGGGTTTAGAGGGGTATGGGCCAGATGCTGGCAAATAGGTGTAGATTTATTTAGGGTATCTGGTCGGCATGGACGAGTTGGACCAAAGTCTGTTTCTATGCTGTACAGCTCTGACTCTATATATAGTTAATGGACCATATCTATCTAGAGCAGAGACTCCCTTTTATGTTATCCCACTTTAGTTACATTTTACAAGTTTAGTTTTTAATTTTCCTATCTAATTCTTTAGAAGTGAGAGCTGCTTACAGCGCTGTGAAGGTAACCAGACATCTAGGGCTTTGATGAAATACTGGATAAACACAGTCTGTTTTTTAATCAATGTGATTAATGGATTGAGAAATACACACTGGAAGATCAGAGAAGGAAGGTACATTAGATAATGAGCTCAACAATAATAACTTATTTATACAGTTCTTTTTAATATAATAAAACACTCTGACACTTGAGGTAGAATAGTAGCAAAGGAGGAAAGTAAATGCATTTCCTTCATCACTTTGGATTCTGCTACAACCCAGAGCATCAAAGATCTGTGTGTTGATTATCTACACGTTCAGTGACATGAAGAGCCATGTAGAAACTTCATGAGCCTGAGTAGAAATCATCCTTGAATCAACAAGTAGCTGATAAAACATTTACTAAGCACTTAACAGGAGCATTATTAGATAAAATAGAATACCAAACTACATTAAAGGAACTTCATGCCCTCCCATGATGGTTTTGCAAAATGGAGCTTTTAAATAGGTGGGATAGATGATGGGAGAGCACTTGCCCACTTTTTTGCCACTGTCCCAATTAAAGTCCCCATGGCAGCAAGGCACATCAATAGCCCTACTGTACCATTGCCCATTAAGGCCTTTAGATAATTGGATGATTAGATTAGATTTCCTATAGTATGGAAACAGGCCCTTCAGCCCATCAAGTGCACACTGACCCTCTCTGAAGAGTAGCCCAACCAGACCCATTTCACTACCCTATATTTACCCCTGATTAATGCACTGAACATTATTGGCAATTTAGCATGGCCAATTCACCTGACCATATGGGTACTTAATGCCCACTTAACTGGCCATCTCTGGTGTGTAAAAGCTTCAGAACCCTGGAGCACCCTTGCAATGATGTTGTTGGAGCTGTGCATCACTGAGTATAAATAAGACTGTGTAAATGGAGTTAGAACACACACAAGAATAAAAGAAAATTGAAAGCACATGCACATGACCACAAAGGAATAGATTAATCTATAGAGTCATAGAGATGTACAGCATGGAAACAGGCCCTTCGGTCCAACCCGTCCTTGCTAGCCAGATATCCCAACCCAATCTAGTCCCACCAGCCAGCGCCCGGCCCATTTTCCTCCCTCCCTCCCCCCCCCCCTCAAACCCTTCCTATTCATATACCCACCCAAATGCCTCTTAAATATTGCAATTGTACCAGCCTCCACCATTCCCTCTTGTAACAATATAACTGTAAGATCAGAGCCTGTAACATCTTTGATTATCATGTATAGCAATATCCATTATTAATATATAGTCATACAACTTTTGCAGTCTCAACATGAAGATAGTCCTTAACTTTGCCTTCTCCTTAACCAGTCTATAAAGAAAGCAAACTCTATGGCATCAAATCATATGGTAAAAGAGTGTCTATTGCAGAAGCCCACAAAACAAACTCTGTCAGGTTTTCCTGCAGACACCCGTATGGGTATCTCAATCTATCATTTACACTTTATCCTCTTCCCCCTCCCTATCTTCTTCATGAAAACCAATGTTTTCCTAGTTACCATCAGTTGTGAAGAAAGGTCACTGGATCCAAAACATTAATTCTGATTTCTCTCCATAGATGCTGCCAGACCTGCTAGGTTTCACCAGCAATTTGTTTTTGTTGCTGATGTCCAGCATCCATAGTTTTATCTTTATACGTGAGAGTAAGGTGGGGGTCCCTTATCCAAAGGCACTCTGTACCTGATCACTGTGGGTGGCACAGTGGTTAGCACTGCTGCCTCACAGCGCCAGAGACACAGGTTCAATTTCCGCCTCAGGCGACTGACTGTGTGGAGTTTGCACATTCTCCCCGTGTCTGCGTGGGTTTCCTCCGGGTGCTCCGGTTTCCTCCCACAGTCCAAAGATGTGCAGGTCAGGTGAATTGGCCATGCTAAATTGTCCGTAGTGTTAGGTAAGAGGTAAATGTAGAGGTATGGGTGGTTTGCGCTTCGGCGGGTCGGTGTGGACTTATTGGGCCGAAGGGCCTGTTTCCACACTGTAAAGTAATCTAAAAGGATCCAACATCAGGAAGGGGGAGATAGCTGCTGAGAGCCACTTGCTGCTGATCCCATCTCCATCTTATGTTCACTCACCTGAGCTTGGTTGATCCTAGGCCTCAAATGGGTGTCATACCTTCAGCAGTGACTGTCTCTCCAGCACCTCTCAGCATATGGGACCTCAGCATCACCTGTCCAGATATTTGATAGAATCCCTGGAGAAAGTATGCCACTGGCTAGTTAAGTGCCTGATTGATACTCTTGCCACCTCTTCAGAAGGTAGGGAAGACCTCTATTGCCTCCATTAATTACTGCTCTAGAGGAAAAGAGGTCACTGGTTTGAGGATTGTGTTGAAGGAAGAAAGTGAGGTGCAGAGGTGTAAGATATTCCAGAGTTTAGAATTTGGGCTAAAAGTCCAGAATTTGGTGTCAAATCAAACATTAAAAGTTGGGAACAGGATAGAGGAAAAGTTAAACAAAATTAAATAGGTAAAATTTGTCATTTTAAAATTGAGTTGTAAGTTAATAATAGCAAATCCAGTGAAATATAAGTGATATTGACAATAAACATGTTATTTCTCCAATATAATTTTAAAAAGTTTTCAATATTAAAGCAAAGGGTTGCATATCACTGATATTGCTATGAAATATCAATGATACTTCACAGCTATATCAGTGAAATGCAACCCTTTTGTTTTAATATTGAGAACTTTTTAAAATTATATTGGAGAAATAACATGTTTATTGTCAATACATTTCAGTACATTTAGTAACTTGATAATGTGCCTTGTGGCAAGCATGCAATAGCTTTGAGGTGAACATTTTAGTGCCTTACTCAATATCTAGACATCTTAAATGCTTTGCACTCAACAAAATACTCTAAGTGCAGTCATAGTAGTTAACTAAGAAACTCATCAGCCGATTTCTGCAGAATAACGGCCTCACAATGAAATGAATGGCCAAATATACTAGTTTTCCATCAATTCAAATAAAAAGAGTATTGACCATGACATCAGATAGACACCTCTTCTGACAAGAATCCACTGGGGAGTTTATACGTAATGTAGGGGACAGATGGACATTGGTTTAACATCTTCAAAAGCTGGCCCCTTTGATAATGAAATATTGTTTGACAAAATATTCATGTGGAAATTACCTCTGGGCTGAAGCTTGAATTCACAACTTTCCAACTCGCCATTGCAGGACATTGTGATTTATAGGTTATAGTCTGGGAGTAGACATGCACAGCCTGATACTTCCAAGATGAAGAAAATGCAAATATATCCAATTCACATGAGCATTCCCAGATCAAATTTAATTAAAATCCATGACTCCTTTCAACAGATCAGATTTGTGCTGGAATTATATATAAACAGAGGTGCCCAATGTTCTTTTATTTAACTGCCTTCAGGAATATAACCTGACATTATCTGAAGTACTGTATTTCACAGTGAGTCTGAAAGTAGCTTGCGGTCATGTACATATGGAAATTTTCAAAAGCAAGTAATGGATGTAAAATGTTTTCAGTAGAGAAAACCACCCTAATTCATTGTATTTTAAGAATATTATCTTTATGTTCTGTTGAATTATCACATCACCACAAATA
This sequence comes from Chiloscyllium plagiosum, assembly GCF_037043375.1. Taxonomy (NCBI): domain Eukaryota; kingdom Metazoa; phylum Chordata; class Chondrichthyes; order Orectolobiformes; family Hemiscylliidae; genus Chiloscyllium; species Chiloscyllium plagiosum. Next base: position 76,659,213 of record NW_028270146.1, read on the forward strand.
CTGCTTCTGCTATGAATTCTAATTTCTATAAGCATATACAGTTTTGTGCTAACTGATTTGACATAATTGATTTTCTAAAAAGCATGTCATAAATAATCTGCGAAAACAAAGAGCTAAATCCCATTTGTTAAATTCCATGAACACTTGTGTGAAAGAATTCTGCAGAAGGAATTGAACTTTTGCAAGAATATATTTGACAGTACAGACAGGTTGTGACACTTTAGTCATTTATTATTCTGTGTCTGTGATGATAACATCATGTTAGTAAAGATTGAAAACAGAGTTTCTGTTGTCAGGATTTCTTCACTGGAACCAGATAGATTCTTGATCTTGCACTATATAACTGCTGCTCCCTTGTGTTCAGATTTAGAAATAATTATCCTACATAACACTTCGAAGTACGCTATGCTGTTATATTGCTACTTAGAACAAATATTTGAAATTAATGGATGAATGTTATACTCATCCCTCGAATGAACATTGCTCATCTTGATATTTTTTTCATTTTGAACTTCCAAAATGAATTAATGCAGGCCAACTGTATAACCAAAGCTTCATTTAGAGGACATTTCCTCTCTGCACTAAAAACGTCTCTATTCAGATAGCAGTTCCTAAAAAGTTCATTTCCTGGACAGACAGTCTTGCTATGTCTTGAATGTATGAAATGATTCCAATAACTTTCTTGTACCTTTTACATTTTTTGCAACTATTAGCACAAGATGAAAGAGCAAGTGATATTGTATTCTAGAAATTACATGATTCCAAATTGGGAAGAGTATTAGGCAGTGCATGTTGCACAAACCTAATGGAAGTGTTGATAACACAGGCAACTTTTGTTGGCTGTTTTATTTACTGGTAAGCTGTAGGTGTGATAACATTATAAAGGCAACTCTGCACACTGATGAACAACATGATTGGTTGATCAGGATGGCAGCAGGGATCACCAAGAGCTTGGGGGTACAGAGGGGCGGGAAAGTAATTGAAAGGAATGATGGTCCCTCAAAGATTGATAATCACTAAAGAATGGGGAGCCACAGTGGGGAAAGATTGAACAGCAAGATTCAAACAAAGCTGTAAACTGATGACAACCTCCAGCAATCTCTTTAACGTCCATTAATTTGGCAGCCCAACAGTTAAAGGAATTAATGGCATTATATCTTGTTAAGAAGGTTGCAATTTCTTTTGGGATTTTTGTAAAAAAAAAAAGAGGCCATAATATGTATTTCAGGGGCCTGAAAGAGTTGCCAGTGGATGGTTCTGCATGCCACTGATAATGTTCTCTTGTATGTATATTTTCCATCTATGAAGTTGGACATGCAAACAATATTTAAACCTGTAAACACCGGTAACTGGACATTTCTCCAGCTGCAATGTTTGCTTCCAATTATATAGTGTCATTCAAATATAGTGAGATATTCCAAAAGTTTTATGAAACAAGATCCAACACCAAACCAGACAAAGGAATGCAAAGACCAAAGATGAAGATTTGAAACAGTTTCATATACAACATGAACACAAATTAGCAGCCGGAGTAGACCATTCAGCTTCTTCAACCTGCTCTGCCATTTTATAACATCTTTGCAGGTCTGATTGTAACTTCCAATCCACATTTATGCTTACACCTGATTATATTATTATGCAAGGGATGAAGACTATCTACCTCTACACTGAATATATTCAAAGATTGTGCTTCCACCATCTTTTCACAAAGACTTCTGAATTCTCCCAATTGTCTAAGAAAAATAATTTTTGCCCAATCTCTGTTTTAAAATGGGTGACCCTGATTCTAAGTAGTGATTCCTCAGTCTGGATTCTCCCAACAGAAACATATCCACCCTGTCAAGATCCCTCGGGGTTTTGTATTGCTCAATCAAATCACCTCTTCTAAGTCTTAGTTTCCAGCAGTTACAAGCCTAACTGGTCCAACCTTTGCTCATAAGACCGCTCTCTCAATCCAGGTATTAGTCTAGTAAACCATCTCTGAACTACCTCCAACACATTTGCATCCTTCCTTATATAAGGTGATCTGTGCAATCACTCTCTAGGTGTGGTCTTACCAGAGCTGTGTGCAGCTGAAGTATAACCTCCCCTGTTTTTGTATTTGATTCTTCTCATCACAAAGGATAACATTCCATTAACTTTTCTAATTACTTGCTGTACCTGCATACTAGTCTCTTAAGATTTAGAGCCTAGGACACCCAGATATCTTTGCATTTCAGTTCTGCAATTCCTTATCATTTAGATAGTATACTTTTTAAAAATTCTTCATGCAAAAAGGGACAATTTCACATTTTCCTACATTATACTCCACTTGCCATTTTTTGCCTACTCATAATCTATCAATACCTTTTTTTAAATGCCTTCTTGTATTCTCTTCACAACTTGTGTTCCTACCCATGTCTGTTTCATGAGCAAATTTAGCAATCACACCTCCCATCCCTTCATTGACCTCCTTTCTAAAATGTCTTAAGTCATTGAGGATGTCTCTCTCTGTCTCTCTAGAGAGAGAGCAGGCCAATGGCGAACTTGGCTTTTATTACCCTCTACTTTCTTATTCCCTGCAAAAATGTAGAACCTTATTAAATGGCTTCTGGAAATTTTAAATACAATATATTCACCAGTTCCTTTATCAACAGCACAAGTTACTTTATGGAATCCCTGCAGTACAGGAACAGGCCATTTGGCTCATTGAGTCCAAACTGCCCCTCCAAAGAGCATTGCACTCAGACCACCCATGCTAACTACCCCCCTCCAACCCCAACCCACCCTATACCTGTAACCCTGCATTTCCAAGGGCTAATCTACCTAGTCTGCACATCCTTGGACACTATGGGCAATTTAACATGGCCAGTCCACCTAAGCTGTACATCTTTGGACTACTTCAAACAACGAACTGATCAAAAGATGATTTTTGTTTTCCCAAAGCCAGCTTGACTGCCTGATTACCTTGAGCTTATCCAAGTGCCCTGTTACAATTGCTTTAGTTATAGCTTCTAACATTTTTTTTATGTTAACTTGATGTTAAGCTAACTGGCCTGTAGCTTTCTGCTATCTCTCTCCCTCTCTTTGTAAATAAAGGAGTTACATTCATTAGCTTTCAATCTAATAGGATTATCCCTCAGACAAGGGTTTTTAGGAAAATATAAACTAATACAACTGTCTCATTAACCACTTTTTTTAAGACCTTAGAATAAAATGAAGCAGGACCTTAGCACTTGTCAGCAATTTACTTAGTACCACTTCACTGGTGACAGTAATTTTGCTGTCTAATCCTGATTTATCATTGCTTTTGCAATGTTACTTGTATCTTCTGAAATGAACACCATTGCAAAATTGTTACTCCAATTAATTTGCCATATCCTTATTTCCATCATTAATTCTTCACTCTCTCTATAGGATCACATTCACTTTGTTAACTTTTTTTTTTCTTCTTGTTTAAACATTTTATAGAAGATCTCACATACTGCTGATATATTACTGATTAACTTTCTTGTGTACTCTTCTTTTTCCACTATATTATTTTATTTTTTAAAATCCTTCTTTGCAGCTTTTAAAATTATCTTCAATACGAATGCTGATCTTGTAAGGATCGGTGCTTGTTTCGGTATAATTTTCAAATGCAATATTGCATCACCTTCATACTTTCCAATGAATCAAACCAGCCGAGGTAAACATTAGAGACAAAAATCTGCAGATGCTAGAATCCAAAGTAGACCAGCAGGAGGCTGGAAGAACACAGTAAAGCAAGCAGCATCAGGAGATAGAGAAGTCAACATTTCAAGTATAACCCTTCAGGAATGGAGGTCGGGTTAGGGGGAGCTACAGATAAAGGGGGAAAGGAGAGTTTTAGGTGGGGAAAGGGGCAGAGTGGTGAGGTAGTGATAGGTGACCTAGTTGGTTGATGGAAGGAATGAATCTGATTGTTAGCTGGAAGGGCTGGTCAGGAGATGGGATAGAAGGGAGGAGGCGGGGCTGAAAAAGGAGTCTTGGGATGAGTGGGGAGATTATTTGAACTTGGACAACTCAATTTTGAATCCTCCTGGCTATCGGCTGGCCAGGCGGAAGATAAGGTGTTGTTCCTACAATTTGTAGTCTGATTCACTGTGGCAAAGGAGGAGAGGGAATGGGAAGGGGAATTGAAGTGGATGGTGACCATGTAGTCAGGCTGGCCCTTATGGGTGCAGCTAAGATGCTCAGTGAAATGTTCCCTAATTTTGCGAGTGATGAAGGGAATGGTCCTTGTGGAAGGTGGGGAGGGGAGGATGTTCTGGGTGGTGGGATCCAACTGGAGTTGGCAGAAGTGTTAGAGATGATACATTGGATGCAGAGACTAGTAGGGTGGAAAGTGAGGACAAGGGGGACCCTGTCTTTTATGTTTGGGGCAGGGGGTGGGGGGTGGGGGGCAGGGTGCAGTGTGGTTAGCCAAGTCTGGTAGAGAGTTTGTTATATAGTCTGAAATCTTTAAAGTTTGAACTGATGTATCTGTTATCTCATGGATCACTATATTGTGTAGATCTGTGCATGCTGGTAGAACTTGTGTCCTTCCTCCAACAGTACTTTGATGTATGTTCTCTGAGTTTCTCGAGAAATGTGATTTTTGGAAAAATTTGATGGGTGCAGAGTCAATGACCAGTTCCAAAACCTTTTCATCAAAATCACATTCCTTACCTTTTGTATCAAAGTTTTGGCAATAATTTGATCAATATTTTCACCTAGCTGTTGGCATTATCCATGAGCTTAAGTTTATGAATCCTGGAGTTGGCTTGGACCTCAAGCTGATCTTTAAAATTGGACATACTTTTCAGTATCTTTGTGATCTTTGCTGGAAATACAGTATAGAAGGATTGGATTCTTCTCAGTTCTTAATTTTCCAAATCAAAAAGTTTAACTACCTGTCTTTCTCTTTCAGCTGTTGATCTATGAAGTTAAAACAGATTTTTTTCAGTTACATAAAGAATGTCACTGAAGTGCCACTCCCTTCCCAGTTGTTTACTTGTTCATCCTTTCCTGTTGTTTTTCTAAAGAAGTAGCTGAGTAGCGGGAATATGTGACAATTAGGAAAAAAATGTATTGCAGAGTTGTCACACATGCCATTTCTGTTTCACATTGTTTCAGAAGAAAATAAAATGTCAGAGTTGACCATTAACTGTCTGCAGCTAATGCCTTAATGATATGGAGAGTGTTTGTGTTTTTAAACTGGTGTTTTAGCTATACTTCATTCCAGGGTTGCTTTGATAAATTACAACTACCCCGAGTCTCATGTTAATTCAAAGTTTTGTAATTTGACATCCAGTAGACTCCTATTTTACTTCCTTGAAATTGTACTCACAACTATATCGCTTTACCGTGATTCATTACACAGTCTGACCTTCAGTCTTGGATGTTATAGTGTGAATTACAGCTTTGAACTCTGATAGTGGGTGACTGTGTTTTAGAAAGGACAACTACAACCAATTTTCAGCCTTCGCTACCAAGTACCTGCAATGAGCCATCAGTGCCCATTTGCGACCATCATGTTATGATGTATTCTATCTGCTAGCCCACAGAGACTCTGGATTTTATTCAGGCAGATATCTGGAAGTTTAATAACAACTACCTACGTATACTAATAAAACAGTTTAGATTGTAGTCTGGATCTGTAATCCAAGATTATGACGTGACACTCTACTATAAAAGGTCTTGCACTCTGTTCAGTCAGCAGTTTTCAGGCAGGTAGTTAAGAAAACATGCAATGAGTCGGTCAACTATGAGTATATTTCACCATAAACAAGCATTAGTCATCCAGCTGCCTTTAAAAGTATAGCGCCTGAGATCTGTGCAATAGTTTCAACATTTCTATATAAAACAGTGCTGGATTGTGGAGAGAGAAAACTGCTGATAGACGGAATCTCTTGGCCCCCCCCCTAACTGGCAGGTTTGGTGGTATTGGTCATGTCAGTATTTGAATGACAGATGACCGATTTGTCAGCTGCAAGGCTCTATCTGGTGCTCCAGCAGACCTCCGAGACCCTTGTCCCTCCCCAAGGTGCTGCCCGGTATTTCAGGTCAATGCCCCGATGCTGAAAGGTCAATGACCTTTCAGCAATTGGGGAAAAATCTAATGGGGTCCCGGCTGGCAGGTTTGTAAATCAGGTGCGAGAGGGTCTGCAAAATTATCTGGGTAGCCTTACTGCTGCCTGCCGACATGCCCATTCAGAAGTTTCACAGGATGTGGGGGGAGGGGTGAGGCCTATTGTGACAAACCCACCCTCTTCCTAATTGATGGCATTAAGTAGCCAATTAATTTTGTGACTGACCAGAAGGAGATCAGAAAGTGGGCGGGATGGCCGCCTTGGGTTTTGAGCAGGAAGGGTATGCCCTTCCGTCACTGCCTTCCTTACTGCATCCAAGATGTCCAAGCTTGACTCTGCCATGAATTAACTTGGCCTGTGTTCCCAGATCTTGAGATCGATGTACTGCCTGTGAACCCAACAGCAACATCATTCCCTGTGACATTGTTGGAACTATAGAGCTGTTGCTGTCTGAGACAGGACTTACTCCTGATCATGAGATGCAAATTCCACCTCCAGCAAATTTAAGTGTTTAAATGGCTGTGGACCTACCACTGTCAATGGGAATGAGTTACTTGCGTCTGAAGCCTCCTGGCAATTAACCATTTTGCTGTCCAAATGCTGCCAGGCCTTGCTGAATACTTTTAGCATTTTCCTTTTCAGTTTCAATTCCCAGTCTCTACATTCTTGTGTTTTTACTTCATCTTTTACATCATTGCAATATTGAAGATCTTGATCAAGTTGCTCATTAACTTTCTTAACTGTAACAAAGGTAAAAGACCTTGCCTCCGTAGCCTGAGAACAATAACCCCTCATCCCTGATTTCTGGGAATCACTTTTTTCTTGCTTATTATTTGACTTTTACCCCATATTCAGGTGGTCCTTGCACACAAATGCAACTTCTAGTCTTGTGCAAATTCTCCTCCCTTAGTGTTGCAGACACAAACTTTGAGCATTATACTTGTTATTATTTGTCCTGCCACTTTGAATAAGAAGAATTTCACTGAAATTCCCTGTCACTGATCACAAGTTGAATCGTGAATTGTTGCAAAAAAGGAAGTTCTGAACAGGGAAGGAAGTAACTGAGTGAGAAATAAAAAATCAGTTTTCCCAAATTTTTTTTTTTAAAAAGTGCATAAGATCTCCCTGAATCACCTGGGGCATTTTTTTCTATGTTTTTAAAGGTAGTTATGCAGTATTGCAGTGTTGTAAGCTCATCAAGTAAAGAAGTGATAACAGGAAAGTTTAAGTGATTAGATATACAGTTCATTTGTTGGGAAAGACAGCAATCCACTCAGTACTTACATAAAAAAGCACAATGAGATATGTTTACCAACTCTGCTGCTCTAATTGCACAGGAAACAAAATAAGCTGTATTTGTTTACTGAAAGTCATTGACCATTTGCTCTTCAAAATCAATAATAGGCACAGGTGTGTACAAACAGCCGAAGGGCATCCAGAATTTCTAGATTTCTATTTCCATCTGTGTGGGACAAGTATGACATCTGCCTTAAAACCTTTGTTGTTTCACTTCTATGTCTTGTATGACTGAATCCATTAACTGCGACTTTTGTCAAATGGTTGACTTTTGTTCCAGCCCTTTTAATGTACAATCAATTCTCTCTACATTTGTCTTTCTTTCAGTTAAACCAAGAGTGAGCATAACACAACAGAATAATATTTTCCTCTCCATACACATCACTCTCTATTTGACACTCCAGATCCTCTTATCCTGTCTTGACGCTATGGATGGTTATGTGACTTGGAGCTGTGGTTCTGATCTTAATTTACTCTCCTGTACACTGCTCTCAACTATTCATTTATTAATATGTTTGACTTCCTTAAAGTCATTTTAATTGTTAGTGTAAAACCTTACTACTATAAAATATTGTAATATTCTCTCATCTGTTTGGGTTAAAAGATACTGAAGATTTTACATCTTTGTGTACAATGTATTCAGTTCTGATGTAGGGTCTCTGGACCTGAAATGTTAACTCTGATTTCTGTTCACAGATACTGTCAGACCGGCTGAGCTTTTCCAGCAACTTCTGTTTTTTTAGATCTCTTGCTTTCATTGGGCTGCAAAATCCCCACTGTAGTCTAATAACTGCTGAATGATGTTTCTGTACAGACCCCTCTTTGTGTTATTATATTTCCTTTGTGTCTAGTTCATTTGCCAAACTCTCTCAATTGAATTTCTTGGTTTCAGATTCTTTGCCTAAGCACTGTGCTCAACTGTATGCTAACCTCTTTGGCAAATTCTCTTTAATTTGCATGACTTTCTGTTCGGCATGTGCTTATGGTAGATATTGTAATATAAGCTCTGTGTACTTCTGGGTACTCTGGTGGCTTGGTGGTTGGAGAAGTTTATTTCCACCAATCTTCCTTTCTATCTGGATCTCGTGGCCTGTCTAGTCCTCAATGGTAGAGGATAAATCACTCAAGAGTCCTAACAAGAAGAAACACTCCCCCTGCAAAATATGGTGTGGTTTATAAAGGCACAAATAATATTAAAGATTGAAATATATTTACAACTATATCAAGAGCCAGATAATATACATCTGTTTCCATGTAAAACCTGCCCAATTTTCTACCGAACGCTGGTGTTAGGTCATCAGATTGGATGACTAATGCAACTTCAACATTAACTCTGTCAGAATCATTACCTTATGCAAGATTTTGTGAATATTATTTTCCTTATGGTTAGACTAATGTAACAACTTTTCCAAATATGTATTTTGAAAAGACACATTTTGTCACTGCTTTTCAACTTACACTCATCATGATATTTCACAATTCCAGGTGAAAGCCAACATTTATACTGCTCATTGGTTGATAAGTGGAGTCTGGTAAAGGTGTTACCATGCAGAATACATCCATAAATGATAGTTGATGGTTAATAATTTGAAATTTAAACCAGGCAGGTTGATTTTAATTGATTAAGGCATTGCCCTGAAAAATGAACCAGTGACTGGCTGTCACCTATTTTGTTGAATTGAAACAGGGAGTGAGTGCACATCTCCAGGGAGAACCAAGCCCTGATATTCACCTGAACCTTAACCTTAACCGTAGTATTAGTCTCTCGAACTTTCTTTGCAGGTAAATGCTTTCCTTGCTAACTCATATGGCTGACTCATAACATTATCTGGCAGACCTATATTCTCATGAATGCAAATCAGGAAAGATAACCGTTGTTGCTACAAAATTCTGCGTGGAAGGAAGAATTTATTCTTCTGAACGAGACAATTTCTTTGTTTTAATTATGTCATAAATCTCTGAATGTTAATCTAAATTCTGTGGCTTTCTTTGCAGCTCATCTCCATTTTGTTGAAGCAGTTCTTTACTCTTAATCTGCCTAAACATCTGAATTGTTCAATTTATTCATTAGGTTGGATGTTTTTGTTCTCTGCAGTTGCCTTTCTGGTGAATAATATATTGTCAAAAGCTCAGTTGTGACTGGAGAGGGATTGTTGCTCAACTACCTCCATTTTGGTCACTGACACTAATACTTCTGTTTTAAGCGACAATAGATTGAAATGTTCTTTAGTGATAATTAAGACTGGTGGAACTATGTCCCATTCCTGTAAAATCTTAACTTCCTTCCTGTTCTAGATGGTATTCTTGTGACAAATGGATAGGAATAATTATGGATGATCTTAATCAACATGTAATCTGGAAAATCAGATTAGTTGTAGCAAACTTGACAAGTTTTAGATCATCACTCAAAAGCATTCTTCGATGTTCTACCATGTTCTAGAAATTAATCATAGAGCAGGCCCTGTTAGATCTGGTACTTGCTATTGTGTTATGTGATAGGATTGGTTAATTAATCTCCGTGAAGACACATGTCGGTGTCAGCAATTAGTTTGAAAGGGAAAATAGTGGGTCTAAGACTAGCATTTTAAAGCTAAGGGCAATGGTGTATGCATGAAAGTTGAGCTAGATGAAGTGAATTCCACTCGGTGCTTTGGGACAAGCTTGTTGTTGCTTTTCATATCTTGGCGGATGCTTCTCACTGACCTCCTCTTAGCAGACAAAAAAAAGTGCAGATGCTGGAATTCAAGGTAGACTAGCAGGAGACCGGAAGAACACAACAAGCCAGGCAGCATTAGGAGGTGGAGAAGGGTACACCCAAAACATTGACTTTGCCACCTCCTGATTCTGCCTGGCTTGCTGTGTTCTTCCAGCCTCCTGCTTATCTACCTCCCAAGTATTGTGCTCATGAATTTGAGAAATGACTTGTTCTTGAGACTGACTATTCAAGTGGGCTCATCATTCCTATCATTGCTCCTTGATGGGTTGTCCATCTGGGAGTTTAAACAGGCCTTGTATGCATGTTGTCTTCTCTGTCAGGATTTCTATATAACCAGTTCAGAATAAAAGTGTGATGAGATTCATACTGTTGGTCTTCCCTGCCACAATATAGCTTATACTGACCAAGATGATGATGTATATTATCTGGGTTTTCATTAAAGCTCCTAAATGTGAAAGGGTATCCAAGAGCGACTCAGTCCTTGATCTAACCTATTTGAAATAGTATGAGCAAAACATCAGTCTGATGCAATATGTGTAAAAATACATTGATGTAGTCATATGAGGAAAAGGCTACAATTTGTCAGCTCACAATCATAATAATTCATGTAAAATGGAAGACTAGACACTGCCTTGCAATAAATATCTGGAGGAGAAAGTGAGGTCTGCAGATGCTGGAGATCAGAGCTGGAAATGTGTTGCTGGAAAAGCGCAGCAGGTTAGGCAGCATCCAGGGAACAGGAGAATCGACGTTTTGGGCATAAGCCCTTCAGGAATGGGGAAAGTTTGTCCAGCAGGCTAAGATAAAAGGTAGGGAGGAGGGACTTGGGGGAGGGGGGTCGGAAATGTGATAGGTGGAAAGAGGTCAAGGTGAGGGTGATAGGTCAGACTGGGGTGGGGGCGGAGAGGTCGGGAAGAAGATCTCAGGTTAGGAAGGCGGTGCTGAATTTGATGGGTTTGACTGAGACAGGGTGGGGGGAGGGGAAATGAGGAAACTGGTGAAATCCGAGTTCATCCCTTGTGGTTGGAGGGTTCCTAGCCGGAAGATGAGGCGTTCTTCCTCCAACCGTCGTTTTGTTGTGGTCTGACGATGGAGGAGTCCAAAGACCTGCATATCCTTGGTGGAGTGGGAGGGGGAATTGAAATGTTGAGCTACAGGGTGGTTGGGTTGGTTGGTCCGGGTGTCCCAGAGGTGTTCTCTGAAACGCTCCGCAAGTAGCCGGCCTGTCTCCCCAATATAGAGGAGGCCACATCGGGTGCAGAAGATGCAATAGATGATATGTGTGGAGGTGCAGGTGAATCTGTGGCGGATATGGAAGTTTCCTTTGGGGCCTTGGATGGAGGTGAGGGGGGAGGTGTGGGCGCAAGTCTTGCACCTCCTGCGGTTGCAGGGGAAGGTGCCGGGAGTGGAGGTTGGGTTGGTGGGGGGTGTGGATCTGACGAGGGAGTCACGGAGGGAGTGGTCTTTATGGAATGCTGATAGGGGAGGGGAGGGAAATATATCCTTGGTGGTGGGGTCTGTTTGGAGGTAGCGGAAATGACGGCGGATGATGCGCTGTACATGGAGATTTGTGGGGTGGTAGGTGAGGACCAGTGGGGTTCTGTCCTGGTGGCGGTTGGAGGGGCGGGGTTCAAGGGCGGAGGAGCGGGAAGTGGAAGAGATGCGGTGGAGGGCATCGTCGACCACGTCGGGGGGGAAATTGCGGTCCTTGAAGAAGGAGGCCATCTGGGTTGTGCGTTTTTGGAACTGGTCCTCCTGGGAGCAGATGCGGCAGAGTCGAAGGAATTGGGAGAATGGGATGGCGTTTTTACAGGGGGCAGGATGGGAGGAGGTGTAGTCCAGGTAGCTGTGGGAGTCGGTCAGTTTGTAGTAGATGTCCGTGTTGATTCGGTCGCCTGAGATAGAAACAGAAAGGTCTAGGAAGGGGAGGGAGGAATCGGAGACTGTCCAGGTGAATTTGAGGTCGGGGTGGAAGGTGTTGGTGAAGTGGATGAACTGTTCAACTTCCTCGTGGGAGCCCGAGGCGGCGCCGATACAGTCATCGATGTAGCGGAGGAAAAGGTGGGGGGTGGGGCCAGTGTAGTTGCGGAAGATGGATTGTTCCACATATCCTACGAAGAGGCAGGCATAGCTGGGGCCCATGCGGGTGCCCATGGCTACTCCTTTCGTTTGGAGGAAGTGGGAGGATTGGAAGGAGAAGTTGTTCAGGGTGAGGACCAGTTCAGTCAGTCGAAGGAGGGTGTCAGTGGAAGGGTACTGGTCGGTACGGTGGGAAAGAAAGAAGCGGAGGGCTTTGAGTCCTTCGTGATGGGGGATGGAGGTGTACAGGGACTGGATGTCCATGGTGAAAATAAGGCGTTGGGGACCGGGGAAGCGAAAATCATGGAGCAGATATCTGGAGCAGATAAAATATCTGGAGCACACTGACACATTGTTCCCAGTGTGAGGTACTGACAATTGAATATTAAATGGGAAAGTGAATGTTTTCCAGAACTAACGCTCCAACTTCTTTATCCAAGCAAAATTAGGAGCTCATAAGATTGTGTGCCATAGATAGGATGGATAGGAAGGTATTTGTTCCATTAGTAGAGGGGTCAATAGTCAGTTGTATAGATGTAAGCTGAGGTAGCAGGCCTCATTGGGTGGTGGGAGTGTGGAATGTGCAGTGTTCACACACTGCTTGAAAGGGTGGGTGAGTCATAAACTCTCAACATTTAATTGGTATTCAAATATTCACTTGAGTTGGAATAGTTTCTAGGGAGATGTACCAAATGCTGGAAAATCGGGTTTGTGTAGTCAGATCTTTGTTGACCAGCGCAGACATGATGGGCCAAATGGCATCCTTCTGCACTCTTAAGTGTTCATGTCTAGTATGTACAATATATTGCCACTCTCCACAATTATTGATCTTTTGATCAATAATGATGCCCATTGTTTTAGCTGAAGAAAGGTTGTGGTTATTGTTGCTGTTTTTACTTGTATAGCTGTGGCCATTTCATATTGATATTATTTCCCTTGGAGATCAGCATCTGGTTTGCATTTCACTCAGTATCACACCCAAATATGAAATATCATGTAGAAAGTGCAACAAAAATATAAATGTATGGTAATTCAAGCCTGAAACCTATATCCAGCTTTGAATGATAATGGTGATTACTGCAGTAAAAATTTTATTAATTTTTTTCTAGGATCCTGACGCAGCAAGGATGGAAATCAAGTTTTCAATGGAGCCTAATTATCTCTCAATTTGTATTAGTGAGACCTTTCAAACTCTGATCACTTAAATTAAATCAGTAAATAGCCTTGTACATGATGGAAGACACTCACACGACCCAACTATTGCATAAACCTATCAAAGAACGCTGCTTCATCAGCTTCTATTGCCCTGGGGGAGAAGCCAGATGGACTCCGTACAAGTGCAGTACTCTACTCGATGGCTCAATGAAATGTATTGCAAAGTACAAGCAAGCGAAGGAGGAGCCAGAGATCGGGAAACAGAAAGGCTTGCACTCTGACAACACAGGCTACATTCAGAAGCAAACTTCCACAGCTAACACTGTGAAAGAACTCTGTGCAGGCTCCTTGTGTCCAATTGAAAAACTATCATTATTCCCTGATGTGTTAAGTAGAAGGCCAGCTTTCAATCCAACTTTAAATATGGGAAATCAGGATGGAAAATTTGAAGATGTTCAAGAGACCGAGTGTAAGCAGAATGAACGGGAACAAGACTGTGGTGCACTGGATCTACAGTATTCTTGGTCTTCTGAGCGAAAGAAAAGTGATGGCAAAATTAAAAAGCTGAAAAAGATTGGCAGAAGAAAAGAGAACACCGAGGAGTCTGCATGTAAAGCTGTAAAAAATAAAAAAATTGTGGAATCGGAACCTTTTGTTGTATGTGCAAAAGAAATATCAGTGCTGAGAGATGAGATGTGCACAAATAGCTCTGTAAGCAATTCTCCTAATTCAGTTAATTATAGCAAAAGCAAAAATCTCCAGCCAGCCATGGACGATATTGACATGCTGTCGGGAATGAAAAGAGCTACGTCAGAGGTACTGAGAGGGAACTCGAATTTTCAGGAAAACACCAGAACAACTGGTTTAAATACTGGTTACGACTTTAAATCAGAGTGCAATGATGAGTTTATTACTGAAGATTTAGTGACCAGTAGTAACAGTTTATTGGATGACTTACAAGATACCATAAAACTCCTGCAAGACCAGCATGATAATGTCTTGCAAAGCAAGCAAATGGCTGAGAAGTTACCAGAGATCTGTGCCACTATGCCTTCGAGAAGTTTACCTTCGGATGACCAGCATCACTGCAAAGTTGGAGCAACTCCGGAGGAAGCAATAGCCACAGTGGTTACCAAAATACATGATACAGGAATGGTTGTGCAAAACGTTGTTCCAGCTATTTTAAGGTCAGAAGAAAGCATAAGCCATGAACATTTTGCAGATGAACCAGTGCAAAGTTGTGTTGAGGAACAGAACATTTCCACAGTGGTTACTGAAATGCAGAGTGAAAGACCCGCGGTTTGCCATGTTATCACGGTACCTGTGATAGACTTGGAATATAAGACAGCTGTGGTGTGTGGCCAAGAGTCAGACAGCGATAGAAACTTATTTAAATGTGATGGGGGAGAAATGCCAATGGTTGTAGACTCCGAGACATTCACTGGGTTTGTCAACAAACATCTGATCAGTGTTATTGAGAATGATCAGTTTTATGAAGCAGGTGAATGGCACAGAGTGGAAAAGGGCAGGTTGCATGGAAGTGGAACTAATTGGACTTGTGACAACAAACTGTTCAGGGATGGTGCACTAGACATAAAAGAAAAACTGTTTTCAAATCCACTTCAGTCTGTAGATGGAATTTCCTTGGATGACACTTTGAAGGAAGACAATAAAACTGTTTCTCTACCATTACTGATAGCAGTTAGTAATGTTTGTAATAGTCCATGCCCTACTAATAATGCTCAGCATGTATCACCTGTTGCATCTCCTCTGACATCCGGATTACCTAGTCCTCAACACCATCACAGGATACTCCCATTACCTGTATTGGAAACAGAACACAAAACCTCACAAGAGGACTGCTCAAAGCCGTATACATCCATTCATAACTGTACTGCATCGAAAGAAACAGAAATGGGACAAAACTTGGAAGGAGGTGTTATTTTGCACCAAAATCTCAGCAACACCAATGAAAAGTTTCAACAGCAAGACTATATGGAACAAGATGTATTCGGTCAGTATCAGGCAGTACAAGGTTGGTCAAAACATTTTTTGGAAATTTATATAATTGCTTCATTTTGACTAATTATATACATTTTTTGAGAGATTTATTTTATGTAATTATGAAAACAAGTGGATGCCTGACACAGGAAATAAAGATGTATTGTTAAAATTCCATGTAATTTTGTAGTCATCACTGCCAATCCTCATAGATTGCTTTACTGTTTCTATGAATTAAGTAAAATGTAAAATTCATAATATGTAAACATCTATGTGCAACCAATACAGATTTCCCCAGTTAATTTCTCTAGGGTGGGTTGTGTATGCTCCGTTTTGGTTGGGTCCTTGAGTTGACCACCACAGGTTTTTTTATAATGTGGCAAGTGGATGGTGCTGAAAAGAAGACTTCCCCCAACTGGATTTTCTTAGTTCACATGTCTTATGGGTAATCATCTGAATACTTGGATAAACCAGCCTTCAGGTTCTTGTTAGGAACTAGAGTTCATTGTGACCTTCATGATGGAGAGGTGACTAGACACTTCTGCAATTGGTTCTCTTTGTCTTCCTACATTTTTGTGTCTCACTCTTTTACACACACACACCCCAATCATAAATAGAGCTGCCTTCTTTGGGGTTTGTCTGTTTGTGATGTCCCCAGTTATGGTGCTTTGTTTTTCACCACTGAGACCCACCTGGAGACCTTGCCAAGATGCACTGAAACTCTGGTATTTGTTCAAGTAGATGACGACTCCGGATACCTGGTCAGAAGAGGAGGTCAGCTGTTACTGCAGAGAATCCAAAATAGTTTTTTTTAGGTTCTTGTTGTCTGTCGCATTACCCTGAGGAGAAAGTGAGGTCTGCAGATGCTGGAGATCAGAGCTGGAAATGTGTTGCTGGAAAAGCGCAGCAGGTCAGGCAGCATCCAGGGAACAGGAGAATTGACGTTTCGGGCATAAGCCCTTCTTCAATTTGCTATGTTCAACAGACTGTAGCATCCCTTGGAAGTGTTGGCATCAGTGAGTGCACATGATTCAGTAGGATGAATGTCTTGTGATGAGTTCTTGCATCTCATTCATTTTTGTAAAGGGAAAGCTTCACATAGCAAAACAAAGCTCCCTTTGATCACCATGGATGGGAGAAAATTGAAACTGTCTGTGATTTGACTTGCATTTATATTGAGATACTGTCTGGTACAACACCATTTTTACAAGTGTCAATATTTTAGCTGAAATAACATTTGCATGGTACTTTTATCATTTATAGCCTTCATGAGGCAGCAATTTTTAATTGCTTAGCTGCACTCACCAAATTCACCCCCCCAGATACAGATTTATGTTTTCTTAATAAAAAAGTATTTTAATTGGTATCCTTTCACAGCATGAAGTGCCTTGAAAGAGTACAGTTATTTAGTTCAGCAACATGTGATTCAGTGGGCATCCATGTGAGGCAAATTGGTATAAAGAAGTAGTAGATTAGCTCTTCATGCTGATTTGCTAATAAACTCATTCATGTTTGAAGAGGCTGGAAAGAGTTTAATTAGAGTCTAATTATTGACTTTATAGCATTGTACCACATTTTCTGCTGACAATTTATCTATTCTGTGGCACTGCTCAGTCTCAATCCTGTGGTGTATGCATTACATAAAGTGATTTTTCCATACATTTTGATTTCCGATTTAACTTTTCGGGAAGACATTAAATTCTCGAAATATGCTTCGAGAGCAAAGCTTACATATGGTCATAGAGATGTACAGCACGGAAACAGACCCTTCGGTCCAACTCGTCCACGCCGACCAGATATCCCAATCTAATCTAGTCCCTTTTGCCAGCACTTGGCCCAGATCACTCTAAACCCTTCCTATTCATATACACGTCCAGATGCCTTTTAAATGTGGCAATCGTTCTAGCCTCCACCACTTTCCGCTAGCAGCTCATTCCACACATGCACCAGCATCTATGAAAAAGTTTCCCCTTCCATCCCTTTTATATCTTTCCCCTCTCACCCTAAACCTATAGTTCTGGACTCCCCCACCCCAGGGAAGAGACTTTGTCTATTTATCCTATGCATGCCTCTCATGATTTTATAAACCTCTATAAGGTCACCCCTCCACCTCCGACGCTCCAGGGAAAACAGCTCCAGCCTGTTCAGCCTCTCCCTATAGCTCAAATCCTCCAATCCTGGCAACATGCTTGTAAATCTTTTCTGAACCTTTTCAAGTTTCACAATATCCTTCTGATAGGAAGGAGGCCAGAATTGCACACCATATTCTAAAAGTGGCCAAACCAATGTCCTATACAGCCGCAACATGACCACCCAACTCCTATACTTAATATTCTGACCCATAAAGGAAAACATACCAAACACTGCCTTCACTTTCCTTACATGATAGGTAATAGAAAATAATAAAATTGAAGAGTAGTGAGTAGATTTCAAATGGCCAAAGTAATTAACTTGATAAATGGAGGGAGTCCTGTGGTCTGTTCTGAATTCTGTTGACTGCAAGACTAGTGGCTTGGTTGTTAAAAATTAAAAAAAACACAATTGCTGAGATTGTTCTTAGTGATAAAAATTAAAAGCAACATTGACTAAGTGTCTTGAAACCCTACCCATTAACTTTTTAAAAGGATATTTATATTGGAACAGTCAGATGACTCTAATCTAAAAAGATCAATATTAAGAAAACAAAAGCTGGGAGGAAGATAGAGGACTAATAATGAGCTAAACAGAATTCAAGACAGTGAGTATAAAGTTGAGGATCATACAATATGAATATGGGAGGAAATAGTTGGTGTTTGACAATAACTAACTGAGATTGAGGAGTTTGCAAGCATCAGTAATATTTGTTAGAAGCTTGAGGTGATCTTTCATCAGACTTGGCAGAGACACTCTGTGATTCAACCTTAAGCTCTGATTAAAATGAAATACATTTTGGCTTCTTTTAAAGAGTTGGATTCATGATCATTTCCTTGAGGAATTGAATTATCAGCATAAAGTGACCAGTTACATTGAAGCACCTTCTTAAAAATAGATTGAAAAGTGATGAATGAAAAATCTTGCTTAAAACTTCTCGCCTGTTACCTGACAAGTGCAGCGTACCTGACTCTTTAAAAATACAGTGTTAAAATTTCAGTATTTTGATATTGTTTGATACAGTACAACATGACCCATTGGATTATGTTTTCTTTTTTAAATATAATTTTCACAAACCAATCATGAAGCTTAGTGATAATTCAGTTGTAGATTTCATGGATCGCACAAGATCTTTTTTGTCAAATTTAAAATGAGAATTCAAAAATTAAAATAGTTTAGAACTTATTTTTTTGAGCAAGATCTATTTGTAACAGGTGGCAGCTGAATTCATTTTAAAAAAATATTTTTAATCAGCTGGTTCAGATATGTTTTGACATGGAGCAGGTGAGACCTGAAACTGGAGCTTGACGAGACCTCCTCAATCCATATTTTATCTGTAATGCTGTGTCACAAAATGAAAATGGAGCATAGTTTTGCATGTGTTGGTATTATTTATCAAATCAAGCCACACTGTTGTAGAGAGAAGTAAAATTATTGCTTCATGGTGATGTCTACTGTATAAACTGGAAGACGTTTGAGGTGTATCCAGTTTTAGCCAAGTGCAGAGATGGACAAGATGTGGGTGCAGGGAGAGATGTTCTAATGAAGTTGACCATGATTAATACACAGCATCGTTCACTTGGGCACTTGATGTTATTTGTGCTTCGTTGTGTGCAGATGGTGGACATTATCTGGGACTTAAATGCTGCTATAAGAAAGGTGTTTTTTTTTTGTGTGTATATTGCTGGCCAGCAGACCCAGCTTCAAGTCCTACCTTACTGGTTTATTTGAAAATATCTTATTCCACTGGCTGGAACAGAGCATGAATGTTATTAAAAATACATGCTCTAAAATGAGGGGATTTGTGCTGCAGTGTCCTTATCTCTGAGCCAGGAGGCCTGGGTTCAAGTCCCACCTGCTCTGGAGGTGTGTAGTAACATCTCTGAACAGGGTAATTAGAAAATATCTGAATAGAGAGGTGCAGCCGTAATATGGAAGAGGTAATTGGACACATAGACATTTAGGGCTCAAACAGGCATTTCACCTCATTCTGTCTGTGCAGGCTGAAAATAAAGCTATGCTCTTCTAACAGGTCACTGCTGGTTGGTGCCACTGCAAATGACCCTCACCACTCAGAATGCTAAGAGTTCCATTTTCACCCATCAACTTAAAACCAAAAACACTGCTATAACAGATTCAAACTTTTTGGGTGTATTACCCTGTACCTGGTCTAAAGGTTTCTCCTTATATTCTGAATATTAATGGCAGAGACAAAATTACATATTGTTCCATTATAACTGCACCTTCTATTAAAGTCGGAGCAATACTGCATATTCTTGACAGACTGCTCAGCACCTCTCCTTACAGCGTCTCCTGGGGAAAAAGAGGACAAAAGTACCTCTTGAAGCCACAGCATGGTCACATCTGGCAGTCCTTTGAACTGGAGTTTGTCTCAGGTAATTGATCCCTCAATTGGGCCCTACCACATGCATTAATTTGAGGATATTGATCAAATCTACCTACACAACAATGCCTTGTTGGCTTTGATTTTTATACATTATTACCCAATAATACCACAAACTTGATTGATTGTTATTGCCAGTGAGTCCCAAATAGAAGTTACTTTTTTTTTTGTAAATCCCTAACCATGTCAAATGTAATTACCACAATGTTTGCCACATAAAAAAATCTATGCCATTACTTTAATAGTTGATAAATTATAAAGCTATTACATTATTTAAGTTTTATTTATATTCCCAGAGAGATGATTCACAGTTCATAATGCACTGTGCTACATAATTAAACCAATTTGGAATATCATTACTGCTGCCATTGGCAGTGTGATCATTGATCTGTGCTTTTTTAAGTGAAGCTATCTGTCCGCCATGCTTAAAACAATTACAAATGTGCATTCTAATTCATAGACAAGAAACCAATGAGAATTAACAACATCATTTAATATTCAGATATAAACACCTCCAGGATCAAGTGGTGTAAGAACTGCCAAGTTTTTTCCAAAGCATACCAGTGATTTTTTAGCATAGCTCACTATTTACTAAAGGTTAAATGCATTTCCCTTTAATTGTTTCTAACTATAGTGTATTTGAGCCCATCACAAATGGAAAAACACCAATGTTTCCAATGTTATTTTACGTAGTCTCCCTATAGAGGGCAGCATTTGTTTACTTTTACTCAATTTGGTGCAGTGAATCCAGATCAGTGCCATTATTGTGTGTATCTTTTTAAAACAGCGAGTCATTACAGTGAAGTAAGAGGCTATCCATCCCATCAAGTGCATGCTGGCAATCACACTCCTTCCCCTGCTATATCCCTATTTCAAGTGTCCATTCAATTTCCTTTTGAAATCACTCCGTGCCTCTGCTTACAACATCCTTACACAACTGTTGGTGGCACCACTCTATGTGCAAAAAGGAAGTTCTTCCTCACCCATCCCTGCAACTCTTACACAAATCCATAGGCGTGTCCCTCCGCCTTGACCCTTATGGCATCCATGAGTGGAAACCGATTTTCTTGGCTTACTTTATCTGAACCAATCACAATTTTGTCCCAGTCTATCAAATCTCCACTTAGATGCCTTTGTTCCAAAAAGAAAATCATTGGCTTCTCTGATCTAAAATTGTAGGCAAAATCGAACAGTCTTCAGGACCCAAACATCATCTTCCTGCTCTCAACTTGTATGTTTGTGTGACAGTGATTGAACAACCATGTAAGAGTATCTACCAAAGGGCAGCATGGCCATTATAAATTGTTGGCAATTATCAGATTAATTGCCCAATGAAATGTTGCTACTGGCAGGATATGTAGAGAGTGATTTGGGACGTGGTAGAAGAGTGAAAGGAATATCAAAACAAACTCCAAATTGGAGAGTCCATTGTTTCAAAGAACCCCATCAGAAATTAGAATAAAGTGTGAAAAAAGTGACTATACTTGATTTTCTAACAAGTATTAAAATACTTAAATGTTTAAAAAGAAACTAAGCTCCTCTTAAATTGAAAGAAACTTTATTTTCAAAAAACATTTTCATTGTATTTGACTGCCTCCTATGCAATTGGCATGCAGCAGATTGAGAATATATTGATCACTGCTGGGCATGTCCAATTAGTCAGGGACTAATGTATATGTGCTTAAAGGGGGTTGGTATTTTAATTGTGTGAAGTATTGCAGACAGTCCAGAACTAGATGATATAGGTTTAGAGTGAGAGGAAAATTTTAAGAGAACTAAGGGGCAACTTTTTCATGCAGAGGGTAGTGTCAGGAATGAGCTGCAAAGGAAGTGGTGGAGGCATTTGATAGATATATGAACAGGAAGGATTTAGTAGGATATGGGCCAAGTGCTGGCAAATAGGACTAGATGAGGTTAGGATATCTGGTTAGCAGGGATGAGTTAGGCAGAAAGGTCTTTTTCTGTGCTGTGCATCTCTATGACTCTATGCCAATAAACTGGCTTGGGACCTGCAAGAAATGTCCCCACCTCTGAGCTAGAGTTGTATACATCAGATGGTTCCAACTCCTTTTGGAAGTTGAATAGTTAACCAAGAACAGTTTTTTGTAAAATAGATGGCATGGTTTCAGACTAATCTCTCCTCTGCTGGATTCGATTTGTGAGCTTGTCCCTGCTCCTTTGGCTAGGAAGACTCCTGGCCTAGGTGTCTGCCCAAAAAAAAATGCTTTAAAGAGGTATCAAAATCACTTTTGAAGAGTCGCTTTAAATCAACTAATGAATTATTTTCCTGCCCTGCACAAAATTAAATTACTTATTGAAATAACTGCACAGAGGCTTGTATCTTGTCGCCAAGTCATGTGTTCTTTACCTGTGCACAATATGCTGACTGTGGCCAGCCAGTTCGGAGTCTGCTCCTGAACTGAGGAGATTCTGAATCTCCGATTTTGTGCTAATTTTCCCTCACGGCACACGTGTTGTGTGTAATTTCAGGGACTCCGTGAGGACCCCATTGTGCCAGTCATGTTATTCAGTACTTCCACCACCAGAAAAAAACACCCATGTGGCCAGAGAGCCAGCAACCAGCAGAGCCCAGTTGGGAAATGCTTACATGAAAAAAAGTGAAGGGGAGGCTAGGAATTAAATCAAAATAGAGCTGAAGGGGAAATGAAACACCGTGGTGCCCACCTTTCCCTGGTAGGAACAGCAAAGCTGTAATTTTCTGCAGTTTTCATGATTATCAACCCTGCTGGGAAGGTCTAAACTCCAATTTTATCATAAATTGTGAAATGGAATTTACTAAATCTGATACATTTTTGATGCTGCTAAATTTATCATATGAAACTACTGGATTATCATTACAAAAACCAACTGGTCCACTGGTTTCCTTCAGTGAAGGACTTTACTATCTCTCTCTCTAATGTCATCCACATTTGTCTCCATTACTTAATAATATAGCCAACTCTCCTCTGACTTCAGGGCAACTAGATAAGAAATACTTGCCAATGCTGTTGCAAGATAGCACCAAGTTTAAAACCAAAGAAATGTGCAAGTTCAGGTTTACAGTGTATTTTGTTTAAAGACTTAAACTGCAAGCTTCTTTGTTTTTCAGAGAAGACTTTTCTAAAGCAGCAATATACTGACCTAGCAGAAAATGGATCACTGGTGGAAAGAGATTGTACAAACACCAGGCCACAATATTTGGATCTTCAGCTATTCACTATGGATGGAGAAAATATTGATACAAATACTCAAACATTCTGTTACATGGAGGGTTATGTAAGTTACAAATTAGAATTATTTTTTTAAAATGACTTTTTTGTGGATGAAGTTTTAAGGATGTCTTTGAATTTAGACAATTGTGAAAGATCAGTTTCAAGCCCTGATATTTATAGTAAAGACTGTGTTTTGTTTAGGTTGCTGAGAATTGTTTTAAATGTGTTTCAATATTTAATAATTAATATTTGCTATCTGGTTATAATCAATAGTACTTGTATTTAGTTACAAATGTCTTACTCACATTTGTAAGTCCAAAAAGTAGTTGTATAATTTACTCCAAGACTACATATTTAGGTAAAAACAATAACTGCAGATGCAGGAAACCAGATTCTGGATCAGTGGTGCTGGAAGAGCACAGCAATTCAGGCAGCATCCAACGAGCAGCGAAATCGACGTTTCGGGCAAAAGCCCTTCATCAGGAATAAAGGCAGAGAGCCTGAAGCGTGGAGAGATAAGCTAGGAGAGGGTGGGGGTGGGGAGAGAGTAGCATAGAGTACAATGGGTGAGTGGGGGAGGAGATGAAGGTGATAGGTCAGGGAGGAGAGGGTGGAGTGGATAGGTGGAAAAGGAGCTAGGCAGGTCGGACAAGTCCGGACAAGTCAAGGGGACAGTGCGGAGCTGGAAGTTTGAAACTAGGATGAGGTGGGAGAAGGGGAAATGAGGAAGCTGTTGAAGCCCACATTGATGCCCTGGGGTTGAAGTGTTCCGAGGCGGAAGATGAGGCGTTCTTCCTCCAGGCGTCTGGTGATGAGGGAGCGGCGGTGAAGGAGGCCCAGGACCTCCATGTCCTCGGCAGAGTGGGAGGGGGAGTTGAAATGTTGGGCCACGGGGCGGTTTGGTTGATTGGTGCGGGTGTCCCGGAGGTGTTCCCGAAAGCGCTCTGCTAGGAGGCGCCCAGTCTTATTTTGTGTGGGCTACTACATAGTATTGTATTGTTTTCACAATTACTTTGCAAAGTGGTTTTGAATGTCATGGGTATCTGTGAAGCCTGTATGTAGGAAGGCAAAAGGGACCTAGGTGTTCTCTCAATGAGAAGCAAAAAGTTAGCATTCAGGTTCAGCAAGTAATTAAGACAATGGAATTTTAGCATTTTGCTGGAAGGCATTGGAGTTTAAAAATAGACAAGTCTTGTTATAGCTGTACAGGGTGTTGGTGAGGCTGCACCTGGAGTACCATGTATATGTTTGGTCCCCATATTTAAGAAATGATGTACTAGCATTCAAAAGAGATTCATGAGTCAAATTTTTCAGAGGTAGACCTATCAGGAATGGCTAAATAATTTAGGCCTTTGTTCACAAGAGTTTAGAATATGGAGTGATCCAGTTAAAATCTGAGAAGGCATGACAGGTTGGATTTTAAGATGCTTCCACCTTTAAAACTGGGATGCAAAGGAATTTCATCTCTTTGAGGGTAGCAAATGTCTGGAAGTTTGTACCTTAAGGAATCATGGAGGCCAGATCACTGAAAGTATTTAAAATTTTTGAAATATCAGGGATTTGAGGACTACGATGAGCTGACAAGAAAGAGGAGTTGAAACTCATTTCAGCAATGATATTGTAGAACAGCTGGTCAGGCCTGAGGGACTGAATGATGCAATCCTGCTTGTATTTCTAATGTAAGTCTGATGCAAGGTTTGAAATTTTCTCATACCCCACAGAGTCAGAAAGACTGGGTAGCTGTGGCATATTAGATAAAAACAATGACTGCAGATGCTGGAAACCAGATTCTGGATTAGTGGTGCTGGAAAAGCACAGCAGTTCAGGCAGCATCTGAGGAGCAGTAAAATTGATCCCTGATGAAGGGCTTTTGCCCGAAACGTCAATTTTACTGCTCCTCTGCTGCCTGAACTGCTGTGCTTTTCCAGCACCACTAATCCAGAAGCTGTGGCATATTGAAAATTGCATGTTTACATTTTCTACGGCAGTTTTTCACTTTTTATAAGATAGTTTGTGCAATAGTGGTCAGTTTTCTGTGTTGAGCTTTACCTGGAACCCCACTCTGACATGATGATGGTCTCTGCCACATTTGCTGCTGGGGAAGACAGTAGGTTGATACGGTGCATGATTTGGCTGGCCTCTGTTTTCTCTGCCAGCTGTGAATTCAGTCTCTGCTCACCTCTTCCATTACCCTCTCTAACAGTCAGTCTTCACAAAGTCACAGCCATCAGCGACTGTTTCCCAGTTTTCTGTGGAAATGTCTGCAATGCTCATATCTCACTTGCCCCAGTAGCAGAGGTGTAGATACTCAGGAGGTCGTGACTCAGTAGCCAGTTTACTATGCAAGTCTCTGGGTATATTGCTGGTGTTTATCCAATGAATGTGGCTGAGCCAGTGCAGATATGAGTGATGGCATGCTGCTGGGAATAGCTTGCTCTGGGATCTCTGAGGTGGTGATCTCCTCCTGCCAAGAGGTACTGAGTATAAAACTGAGAAAGCAAAGGTGGAAACCTTTCAGACTTTTCATCACTCTGGTATATGTTGTATAGGCCACTTCACTGGAGAGCAGCGTATTGAGGATACATGCATGGCAAAGTTCCTGTTCAGGTTGCTGTTACTCCACACTCTCTGATTACACTCTGGGTCTGATTTATGCATTTATTTTTTTATCAGCCATTAAGAGAGTATTGGATTTCTGCTTTCACCTAGTGGTCTGTGTCACTAGGCATCGTCAATAAGGAGAAGAACAACCAAAAAGAACTGTGGATGCTGGAAATCAGAAACAAAATCAGAAATTACTGGATAATCTCCAGGTCTGGCAGCATCTGTGGAGAGAAAGCAGAGATAATATTGCAGGTCCAGTGACTTCCTTGTCAGACAGAATAAATGTTCATTCTGAACAAGGATCACTGGACCCGAAATATTAACTTTGCTTTCTCTCCACCAAAGCTGCCAGATCTGCTGACTTTTTCTAGCAATTTCTGATTTTGTTTATAAGCAATAACACTGCTTTGTGAGGATTCTCTGACATGCACAGAATCTGGACTGCTTTTCTTTCTCTTCCCTTCTAGGCCAGTTGCATTTCTCTTCCACATTAAAGCTTATCTTTATGGTCAAATATGTCACCTGCAGACCAGCAATTAACTGGGAGTAAAATAATAGACAATGCAGTTACTCAATGAGGCTGCACAGCCTTGGTGGAGTATTATGGACCCTGACTCCCTGAAAGTGAGCTAACAGGCCTAGCATTAGGTACTATCAAGGTGAAAGTCTATCCCTGATCTGATTTAGTTCCCTGATGGCTGCAAAATGATGGCAGGCCAATGTGGCCAAGTACTGTCTAACTGGGAGAGCAGTGTCACCACCATCACTTCAAATTCTGGTTCATGTTAGGTAACCTGGATGAGTGATTCAGAATAATTATAGGTAAATTACCTATTCCATTCTAACATGTTACATGTACAAATAATACTAGCACGCAAGTACCTTCAGAATATTTACAAAGTGATTAATGCCTAGCTTTCAGTAACCTAATGGAAACAGCAATAACTTAATTATCTGCACATTCATGAACTTTGGAATGAGATGAACTATCATACTCCATCTTCAGGTTCTGCAGGGAAAGAATTTAGTAGAGTTGAATTCACACACTTTGTGCAAAGTTAGTTATTAATTTGATCTGAGTTATTTATTGTCATATGTGTCTTGTTGTAAAATACAGTGAAAAAATGTTGCATAGTGTTGCCAGTCTCTGGCACCCCCTTAAAGCACAGAAAAATAAACCAAAACATGGAATATAAGGACAGGAAAAATGAAGAAAGTGTCGAACTTTGCAATCCTTCTTATGTGCATGGCCATTGGCCTGGTGGCCAGGCACGTTTTCCCTTCACAGTCCAGTTGCTGCTGCTGGAATGCAAGTCCCTGCTGTTCTCCATCTCACCAGTGTGTCCTCACTGGATGGGCAGCCCACCATCTGCCCTCATTCCTTCTGCCCTATTGTTGGCCACTTCTCCTGGAATGAGCTAAAGAGTGACTGAATGGGGTCAAAGTGGGTGATACAGCAGGTTGTGATGGTATAGATGAGAGAAAAGTTGGAGAGTTACCAAAAGTGAATAAGTAGGCAGCACAGGGGGCATGATGCATTGAGGGTGGGTGAGAATGGACTGAGAGCAGATGTTGCATTCCATAGTGAGGGTGGTAGAGCAGGAGCCTTGGTGGGAGATGGGTGCAGTAGCAGAGATAGGGTGAGGTAGCAGCAGGAAGATGGTGGCCAATGCAGATGCACTGACCCAATCTCTACTCTGTCACTGCCATGAATCCATTTCAGCTCTGCCTCGCTGACGCAGTCACTGCTGAGTCTTATCCTGGGCCCAAGCCATGAATCTGCACTGGATGCGCTAGCTCCCGGAAACCTGAACTCCCCTCCGCCTACAGCCACTGATTCTTACTGCCACTGTTGCTGTCACCGCAACTCAGCCCCCTTCACCAAAAGGTGAGTAAAAACAAAAGAGAAGAGAGAAAAGAAAACCGACAAGCCCCAGGCTCAGACCACTACTATCACCATCTCAACGGTAATGTAAAAGAATTGTCTAGGCACAGGGTTTGTTCCAGATGCCTCGTTCGTGTAAACCATCTCCGAGCCCTAAGTGCCTGACTACGCCAGCATATAGAGTCATAGAGATGTACAGCACGGAAACAGACCCTTCGGTCCAACCCAATCTAGTCTCACCTGCCAGCACCCGGCCCATATCCTTCCAAACCCTTCCTATTCATATACCCATCCATATGGCTCTTAAATGTTGCAATTGTACCAGCCTCCACCACTTCCTCTGGCAGCTCATTCCATACCCATACCACCCTCTGCGTGGAAAAAGTTGTCCCTTCGGTCTCTTTTATATCTTTCCCCTCTCACCCTAAACCTATGCTCTCTAGTTCTGGACTCTCCGACCCCAGGGAAAAGACTTTGTCTATTTATCCTATCCATGCCCCTCATAATTTTGTAAACCTCTATAAGGTCACCCCTCAGTCTCCGATGCTCTGGGGAAAACAGCCCCAGCCTGTTCAGCCTCGCACTGGAAGAAACAGTGCAGCTCAGTAAGAGTTTGGGCTGAATTTTGCATCTTTGGGTCCAAATATTTATTTTGTTAAATTTCATATAGATTCTCTTTCTCTTTCCTTGAGGCCCTATAATGGCTCTCAGCATATCGTCACAAACTTGCCTCATTCACAAACCTGCCCAGTGGTATTTCTCTTCACCCATGTTAGCCTGATTCTACGACTTGCCGAATCCAAAATAACTTAAATGTGTTGCTGGAAAAGCGCAGCAGGTCAGGCAGCATCAAAGGAGCAGGAGAATCGACGTTTCGGACATAAGTCCTTCTTCAGGAATCCTTTGCTGCCTGACCTGCTGCCCTTTTCCAGCAACACATTTTTAAGCTCTGATCTCCAGTATCTGCAGTCCTCACTTTCTCCTAGTATCCAAAATAACTTCCCACTGCCAGGATACCCCAGAAGAGACCAGCATCCCTGGTGCCATGTTTAAAAGCCCATGGTACACAGACAAGCATTCAGTCCTTGCACGGTGACTAAATTTGTCCTGGGCATGTCCAAGAAGTGGAAATGTTTTGGCCCACTTTGTGGACAGGGAACTGGAGGTTCTGGTCAGCTTAATGCAAAAGAAGGTTGACCCTTCCCCTAGGACCAGAATGGAGACTCTGCCATCAGATCCTGCCAGTCTACCTGAGGTTGCCACTCCTGTCCATGCAGTCTCTGCCATCTGACTGAATGCACAGCAGTGTATGAACAAGGTCAGTGACCTTCTTCACTCTGCCAGTGTAAGTGCCACTGTCTTCCCTCTGCTACCTCACCCAACTCCCACCAAGGCTCCTGCTCTACCATCCACACTATGGAATGCAACATCTGCTCTCTCACTCCATTCCCTCCCACCCACCCCAACGCACCATGCCCCCTCTGCTGCCTACTTATTCACTTTGGGTAACTCTAACTTTTCTCTCATCTGCATCAGCAAAACCTGCTGTATCACCCACTTTGACCCCATTCAGTCACTCTCTTTAGCTCATTCCAGGGGAAACGGCCACCAAAAGGGCAGAAGGAGCGAGGGCACGTGGTGGGCTACCCATCCTTCAGCTCCTCATCCCTTGTAAGGGAACAGACCCTGACCCTGCCAGCTCTGAGAAGCTTGACCATGTCCAAGCTCCTGGACTGATATCACTGGCTGCCTGTGACGTAGTGTGCCAGGAATTCCCAAATGAAGGCTGCGTTGCTTGGCATGACTACACTGCTGATAACCATGGCAAGCTTCCTGGCTTCAAGTCTGTACTAACAGCACAGTAAAACAAAAGCATTGCAAGCTTGGAGACTCCAGTGGACGGGTTAAAGGGCAAGACAGGGCCTATTTACTATGAACATTTCAGGTGCGCTCAGTGAGTGAATGCGAAGATGAAGCCTTGTTCAGTCCATGGGCTGGGTGCAGGTCTCGGTGTCTGAAGTATCCTTGCTGTAACATTTTAATGTTAGCTGCACAGTGTGCAGCATTGAAGTGTAACCGCATCTGGCAGTGGATAGGAGGGTTGGCATGAGGGTTCTGAGGGACTGGTAGGTATCAGATGCCAGCATCAGTATATGTGGAGTGCGTGTGACAGGTGCCCTGGAGAATGCCCAGAGGGAATGCTAGGTTTTTCCAGAGAGGCAGGCAGCAAGCTGCAGTCACCAAGTACCTGCTTTGACTTTCATGTCAGGAAATCTCCGCATCTCATTTCCTTGCAGTAGGTGACAGCATATTAACGTGGTGAGGTTTGGTATGAATGCAGATGTTAACCAGCAATAATTCTGAAAAATTGCAAGCCAGACTCTTGGCCTGACATAGTTAGAAATTGCAACCAGTTAAAATGGCCTTTAATTGAGTGATATGTACTTCTTGTCAGATTTGGGAGTTTTAAGGGTTACTGCGGATTATATCTACCATAAATGCTGCTGGCTGTGAATCTTATCAGATCGAATGGATCGGTTGGAGAGACAGTTAGAAGCCATGAGGGATTTGCAACAACAACAGTATGTGATGGATGCCAGTTATCGGAAGGGGGGGAAAGTCTCAGATACAGTCACATAGATGGGTTAACTCCAGGAAAGGTAAGAGGTAGGCAGCTAGTGCACGAGTCTTTTGTGGATATACCCATTTCAAACAGGTATGCTGTTTTGGAAAATGTAGGGGTTAATGGATTCTCAGGGGAACGTAGCACCAACAGCCAAGTTTCTGGTATTGAGACTAGCTCTAATGCAATGAGAGGTACATCGGGTTCCAAGCGATCATTTGTGTTAGGGGATTCTCTAGTTCGAGATACAGACAGACATTTCTGTGGCCAGCAGCGAAAAAGCAGGATGGTGTGTTGCTTCCCTGGTGCCAGGATCAAGGATGTCTGAGAGGGTGCAGAATGTTCTCACAGGGGAGAGGGTGCAGCAAGAGGCCATTGTCCTCATTGGAACCAACGACAGAGGAAGGGAAAAGGTTTAGATTCTGAAGGGAGATTACAGAGATCCAGGTAGAAATTTAAAAAGGTCTTCAAGGGTAGTAATATCTTGATTACTCCCAATGCTACGAGCTAGTGAGGGCACGAATAGGAGAATAAAGCAGATGAATGCATGGCTGAGGAGCTGGTGTTTGGGAGAAGGATTCACATTTTTGGATCATTGGAATCTTTTTTGGGAAAGAAGTGACCTGTACAAAAAGGACGGATTGCACTTGAATTCGAAGGGGACTAATATACTGGCAGGGAGATTTGCTAGAGATACTCTGGAGAATTTAAACTAGTAAGGCGGGGGGTGGGGGGGTGGGTGGGACCGAGGGAGATAGTGAGGAAAGAGATCAATCCGAGACTGGTACAGTTGAGAACAGAAGCAAGTCAAACAGTCAGGGCAGGCAGGGACAAGGTAGGACTAATAAATTAAACTGCGTTTATATCAATGCAAGAGGCCTAACAGGGAAGGCAGATAAACTCAGGGGATGGTTAGGAATGTGGGACTGGGATATCATAGCAATTACAGAAACATGGCTCAAGGATGGGCAGGACTGGCAGCTTAATGTTCCAGGATACAAATGCTACAGGAAGGATAGAAAGGGAGGCAAGAGAGGAGAGAGAGTGGCATTTTTGATCAGGGATAGCATTACAGCTGTGCTGAGGGAGGATATTCCTGGAAATACATCCAAACAAGTTATTTGGGTGGAACTGAGAAATAAAGGGATCATCACCTTATTGGGATTGTATTTTCAACTTTGGTCTCCATCATCTGCGGTCCTCACTTCCTCCATTGTATTATTGACCCCCTAATAGTCAGAGGGAAATTGAGAAACAAACTTGTAAGGAGATCTCCGCTATCTGTAAGAATAATAGGGTGGTTATGGTAGGGGATTTTAACTTTCCAAACATCAACTGGCATTGTGTTTAGGGTTTAGATGGACAGGAATTTTATAAGTCTGTACAAGACAATTTTCTGATTCGGTATGTGGATGTACCAACTAGAGAAGGTGCAAAACTTGACCTACTCTTGGGAAATAAGGCAGGGCAGGTGACTGAGGTGTCAGTGGGGGACCACGTTGGGGCCAGCGACCATAATTCTATTAGATTTAAAATAATGATGGAAAAGGATAGACCAGATCTAAAAGGTGAAGTTCTAAATTGGAGAAAGGCCAATTTTGATGGTGTTGGGCAAGAATATTCAAAAGCTGTTTGGGGGCAGATGTTCGCAGGTAAAGGGATGGCTAGAAAATGGGAAGCCTTCAGAAATGAGATAACAAGAATCCAGAGAAAGTATGTTCCTGTTAAGGTGAAAGGGAAGGCTGGTAGGTATAGGGGATGCTGGATGACTAAAGAAATTGAGGGTTTGGTTAAGAAAAAGAAGGAAGCATCTGTAAGGTATAAAGAGGATAGATTGAGTGAATCCTTAGAGTAGAAAGGAAGTAGGAGTATACTTAAGAGGGCAATCAGGAGGGCAAAAAGGGGACATGAGATAGCTTTGGCAAATAGAATTAAGGAGAATCCAAAGAGTCTTTACAAACACATTAAGGACAAAAGTGTAACTAAGAGAATAGGGCCCCTCAAAGTTCAGCAAGGTGGCCTTTATAAGGAGCTGCAGAAAATGGGGCAGATATTTTTGAATATTTTTGCATCAGTTTTTACTGTGGAAAAGAATATAGAAGATATAGACTGTGTAGGGAAATAGATGGTGACATCTTGCAAAATGTCCATATTACAGAGGAGGAAGTGCTGGATGACTTGAAATGCATAGAAGTGGATAAATCCCCAGAACCTGATCAGGTGTATCATAGAACTCTGTGGGAAGCTAGAGAAGTGATTGCTGGGCCTCTTGCTGAAATATCTGTATCATCGATAGTCACCGGTGAGGTGCCAGAAGACTGGAGGTTGGATAATGTGGTGCCACTGTTTAAGAAGAGTGGTAAGGACAAGCCAGGGAACTATAGACCGGTGAGCCTGACGTCGGGGGTGGGCAAGTTGTTGGAGGGAATCCTGAGGAACAGGATGTACATGTATTTGGAAAGGCAAGGACTGATTAGTGATAGTCAGTATGGTTTTGTGTGTGGGAAATCATGTCTCTCAAACTTGATTGAGTTTTTTGAGGAAATAATAGAGGATTGATGAGGGCAGAGTGATAGATGTGATCTATATAGACTTCAGTATGGCGTTCAACAAGGTTCCCCATGGGAAGGTTAGATCTCATGGAGTACAGGGAGAACTAGCCATTTGGATACAGAACTGGCTCAAAGGTAGAAGACAGAGGGTGGTGGTGGGGGGTTGTTTTTCAGACTGGAGGTCTGTGACCAGTGGAGTGCCGCAGGATTGGTGCTGGGTCTTCTACTTTTGTCATTTGCATAAATGATTTGGATGTGAGCATAACAGGTACAGTTAATAAATTTGCAGATGACACCAAAATTTGAGGTGTAGTGGACAGTGAAGAGGGTTACCTCTTGACCAGAGGGGCTAATGGGCTGAGAGGTGGCAGATGGAGTTAAATGTGAGGTACTGCATTTTGGGAAAGCAAATCTTAGCAGGATTTACACACTTAATGGTATGGTCCTAGGGAGTGTTGCTGAACAAAGAGACCTTGGAGTGCAGGTTCATAGCTCCTTGAAAGTGGAGTAGCAGGTAGATAGGATAGTGAAGAAGGTGTTTAGTATGCTTTCCTTTATTGGTCAGAGTATTGAGTACAGGAGTTGAGAGGTCATGTTGTGGCTGTACAGGACATTGGTTAGGCCCCTGTTGGAATATTGCGTACAATTCTGGTCTCCTTCCTATTGGAAAGATGTTGTGAAACTTGTAAATCTTTTCTGAACCTTTTCAAGGATGTTGCCAGGGTTGGAGGATTTGAGCTATAGGGAGAGGCTGAACAGGCTGGGGCTGTTTTTTCGAGTGTCGGAGGCTGAGGGGTGACCTTATAGAGGCTTACAAAATTGAGGGTCATGGATCGGGTAAATAGGCAAAGTCTTTTCCCTGGGATCAGGGAGTCCACAACTAGAGAGCATAGGTTGAGGGTGAGAGAGGAAAGATATAAAAAATACCTACGGGCAACTTTTCCAGAGAGTGGTACAGCTGCCAGAGGAAGTGGTGGAGGCTGGTACAATTGCAACATTTAAGAGGCATTTGGATGGGTATATGAATAGGAAGGGTTTGGATGGATATGGGCCAGGTACTGGCAGGTGGGACTAGATTGGGTTGAGATATCTGGTCAGCATGGATGAGTTGGACCGAAGGGTCTGTTTCCATGCTCTACATCTGACTCTATGCTCCTGAAATTGGGATAGGACTCACTGGACCTCTTGCACAATTTGTCCAGATGTCGCGCTGTAGCCCACATTGTCCATGTCCGAATAAAATTCAGCCCCTTGTGCCGGTAAAATATTACAACTGTTTCACGTTTATTGCTTGAAGGTTTTATGCCAATACAGCTTGCCGTATTTGAGTGCTAGTTGGTGAATTAAAATAAAATGTTTTCCCAAGGTCAAATTATTCTAACTTTAACACTACATCTATTCTTTTTTTCTTCACTCACTGAAGTAAATGCACTTCTGTAAATTCTGTTTACATAGACTCAGAAACATTAGTAAGCATGGTTTAAATCTGATGGGAGATATCATCAAAATGAAAGAGTATGTTTCCTGCTGTGACTTTTCACTCTGTAAACATTTGGATGTTTACTTTGCAAAATGAAGCAATCCCATTCTCAGCAAATCGTAATTGATTAGTTTTAGTGCTGGGGTCAAGTCATTTTAAAGAAATGGAGCAGCTCTTCCTGGTGTGTGAAAGTCTGTTTGGATTTCTTCAGCCTAGTACAACATCTGAAGTGATAACAGGCAAGGAATTCTGAAAAAAACAGACTAAGTATTAACTCTGTTTTACTCTCCAAAGGTGCTACCAGACCTGCTGAGTTTCTTCAGCATTCTTTTTTTGTTTCAGACTTCCAACATGTTGGTTTTATCAGGCAGAGAGATTGTGTTTTTTTTAAATTGACTCATGATGTGGGCATCTCTGGCTAGAGCCATGTGACATGTAGGCTAGGCCAGGCCAGGTGAGGATGGGCACTCTCCTTCCCTGAGGGACATTGGCAAACCAGATGGGTTTATTCCAAACAATTGCCAATGGTTTCAGGCTCATTATTTGACCCTTAATTCCAGATTATTTTTTATTAAATTCACATTCACCATGGTGGGACTTGAACCCAGATTCCATTAACAGAATCTTTTGGATTAATAATCTACCAATAATACCACTAGGCCATTGCCTCCCTGGCTTTGAACACTGGAGATGGAGTCCACCTAATGTCTTTTTTTAAACATTAATGGATAGGAAATCTGGAACATTTGAACAAATATATGCCCACCCCCTCCCATTGTCCCTAAGTGCTCTAGAAAATAACAAACCAAGTAAACACTGACCATGTGCTTGTCAGAGATGCCACTACATCTGGATACAATTAATGCACATAGCATGGAACCAATTTCACATTGAATAAGTGAAACAATTTTTGAATTTTGATATATGCTTAATTTTTGCATGATTGTGAACTATAATCACATGCTCACCAGAGTAAATTATTGTCTTTGAAGAAACTGAGATTTGCCAGACAATTTCTTCACATTTTGAATCCATGTTAACTGATTGTTATTTATACAGATGAATTCAGGTTTACACTCAGCAAGTTATTCAATTTTATTTTGCAAGCAACAAAAATAAGAATGAATGTACAGTTGCCCATGTCTGTTTCATCATCCTTCCTCTAGGGCTTTTGCCTGAAACGTCGATTTCGAAGCTCCTTGGATGCTGCCTGAACTGTTGAGCTCTTCCAGCACCACTAATCCAAAATCTGGTTTCCAGCATCTGCAGTCATTGTTTTTACCATCCTTCCTCATTAGTCTGTTGTCAATCTTCTGATACTGCTAGGGCATTCACTGGCTCCCTAATAATGAGTCAGTGTTTCAGAAAATCCTCTCTTAGTCTCTTCCAGCATTTCTGAAGTCTGTACGAATTCATGTTCTTCATGTGGGACTTTGTATGTCAGCAAACTTTTTCACATTGAGTTCATTCACATTCTCAATCCAATGCTCATTGTATCGGTGAACTCCATTTACATCCAATAAATCGAAAGCTTGGCCCATTCTCATTTCTACCTATTTAAACTTTGGCTCCACTTTGTAAGCTGTTTGTGGCTTTCTTATGCTTTTCATTAATTCATCTATTGACCAAGAACTTCTCAATTTTCAGTGTAACAAACACATGCAAACAGATATCTCTCAAACACTGAACAAAGATGACAGTGCCTTTATTCAGCTTGTATTTACACACAATGCTTCGAACACAATTTACCCAAATGCTAGGAAACAAGTGATTCTGAATCAAGCTATTTCCCCAATTACTTTTGAAATAAACAATTGATTTAAGAATTCTGTATTTTTGTGCAAAGTACCACACATTCTGTTATCAATTCTTTGTGAGCTATTAACCTTAATTTTACATCTTGTAAGAAGTTGATTTTTCTCTAGACTGAGACCTAGATTTGAAGGGGGAAATTTTAGGAACAGGAATAAGCCATTCTGTCCATCAAGTTCTCCCGGCCATTCATTATATTCATAGCTGACCAAACACTTCAATGCCTTTTACTCACCACATCTCCATAACCCTGTAGACCACCAGTAATCGGAAATCTATCAATATCTCCCTTACACATACTCCGAGAATGAGATCCCACAGTCCTCCATGGTAGAGAATTTCAAAAGGTTCACAATTCTCATTTCTGATCTGAGTGGCATCTCCTTATTTTTAAATTTATCCCCGATTCTGGACTCTCCTACCAGGGGGAAGCATCTTATCAACATCATCCTGTTCACCCTCTAATATTTTAAAGGTTTCAACGAGATCCTCCTCATTCTTCAAAACTCTAGAGAACACAGGCCCAGTTTGCCCATAGGACACTCCTGTCAGTCTGATGAGCCTTTTATTGAACTCCCTCTATAGCGATAATATCTTTCCCGAGTAAAAGCACAGGTATTCCAGATGTGGCCTAACCAAGCTCCTGTACATGAAGTGAGATTCGACAAACTAAGGTTATGCACCCTTTGGATTTAGTAGGCAATAGGATGATTTGATCAAAGGTTTCAAGATATTGAGGGAAATAGATTGGGTAGATTATAATAAATCTACTCTCTGGGGAATGGTCAGAAAATTCACCAGACCTGTTTCAGGAGTGAAACGAGGAAACATTTTTTCACACAAAGATGTTTAGAACACTTGTACAAAAATGGCAATCGATGCCAGAGCAATTTTCATTACTGAGATTGATGGACTTTATTAGGCAACTATATTTAGAAATATAGCACAAATACAAGGGGTAGATGAATAAAAATATATATTAAACTCCTATCACCTCCAAATTGGCATGGACCAAACTAAATAGTTCACAAATTAAATTTTGAATGCCTCAAAACAATTGTCCAATAATTGTAGGTTCTAGTATTTTGCAAGGTATTGCATTGAACTGTCCAGAAGCTGCAGGCAATGATAAAGTTAGTGTAGGATCTCCTGCCTCTCAGCAAAAAGAGGAGAATGGATGGAAATCCGATCAAGTGCAGGACACTGCAGAATTAACATGGCAATGCCACTTTGCATCCTCCAGTGTGTTAATCAGAATATTAAGGCTATGTTTTGCTTGAGGTGAAGGAAATCTTTCTACATTAGGAGTTGGTTCTTGGTTAGTTGAGATTGCTTGAGGATTTTCGGAAAGGCAGGGCCAAGCAAAGCTTTCACAACCTTCTAATAGTTCCTGCAGTTCTCCGATTTGTTTAGACTCAGTCATAGAGATGTACAGCATGGAAACAGACCCTTCGGTCCAACCCGTCCATGCCAACGAGATGTCCCAACCCAATCTAGTCCCACCTGCCAGTACCTGGCCCATAACTCTTCCTATTCATATACCCATCCAGATCCTTTTAAATGTTGCAATTGTACCAGCCTCCACCACTTCTTCTGGCAGCTCATTCCATACACGTACCACCCTTAGGTCTCTTTTATATCTTGTTTCCTTTCTTTTCTTTCCTACACTATCTCATTCCCTACATTCTTTTCTTTTCTAAAAAAAAACTTCGCTCATCGCCAACCCATAATAACATTTGCTCAGATTTTAGCTGCCTCCTTCAATCTTCATATATCCATTGTCAATTTTGGCTTCCGACTTGATTGATTGATGTAATTTTAAAAGGGCATTTCATTGGCTGGCCACTGAGACTACTACAGTCCAACTGAAGTTCGAGTGATCAAATCGAAATGAATGCTTGGACCAACATTAGTGACTGTTCGAGAAGTAAATGTTTCTGACAGCGGACGAGGAGCCTCAAGCAGCCTCTTTCTCTCTCTCGCGCTCTCTCTCTCTCTCTCTCTCTCTCTGCCTGCCTCCTCTCTCTCTCTCTCTCTCTCTGCCTGCCTCCTCTCTCTCTCTCTCTCTCTCTCTGCCTGCCTCCTCTCTCTCCTCTCTCTCTGCCTGCCTCCTCTCTCTCTCTCTCTCTCTCTCTGCCTGCCTCCTCTCTCTCTCTCTCTCTCTCTCTCTCTCTCTGCCTGCCTCCTCTCTCTCTCTCTCTCTGCCTGCCTCCTCTCTCTCTCTCTCTCTCTCATTCTCTCTGCCTGCCTCCTCTCTCTCTCTCTCTCTCTGCCTGCCTCCTCTCTCTCTCTCTCTCTCTGCCTGCCTCCTCTCTCTCTCTCTCTCTGCCTGCCTCCTCTCTCTCTCTCTCTCTCTCTGCCTGCCTCTCTCTCGCTCTCTCTCTCTCTCTCTCTCTGCCTGTCTCTCTCTCTCTCTCTCTCTCTCTCTGCCTGCCTCTCTCTCGCTCTCTCTCTCTCTGCCTGTCTCTCTCTCTCTCTCTCTCTCTGCCTGCCCCTCTCGCGCTCTCTCTCTCTCTCTGCCTGCCTCTCTCTCTCTGCCTGTCTCTCTCTCTCTCTCTCTCTCTGCCTGTCTCTCTCCTCTCTCTCTCTCTCTCTCTCTCTCTCTCTGCCTGCCTCTCTCTCTCTGCCTGCCCTCTCTCTCTCTGCCTGCCTCTCTCTCTCTGCCTGCCTCTCTCTCTCTGCCTGCCTCTCTCTCTCTGCCTGCCTCTCTCTCTCTCTCTCTCTCTCTGCCTGCCTCTCTCTCTCTCTCTCTCTCTGCCTGCCTCTCTCTCTCTCTCTCTCTCTCTCTGCCTGCCCTCTTCTCTCTCTCTCTCTCTCTCTGCCTGCTCTGCCTCTCTCTCTCTCTCTCTCTCT